>NC_056747.1:1303452410-1303589910 GCF_019279795.1 Protopterus annectens
TTATGAGGTAGTGGTTACAACTTACCTTCACATTTGGTGTCATTGGACATTGTATGGCACAGTGGTGAAGCAGTAGCATTTTTGTCTCACAGCAAGAGGTTCTCCTGTTCGATTCTCGGCCATGGTGCCTTCCTTGTGGAGTCTTCAAGTCCTCCCTGCATTCGTGTTGGTTTCCTCTGGGTGCTCCGATTTCCTCCCATGTTACAAAGACATGCATCTCGATCATTTCTCCCTGGGCCTCTACTGAAAATTGGCTTCATTCCAAGACGGACCTTCCCAGTTAACAAATGTTAAATAAATAAAATAAATAAAGGTACCACTTAGCCTCCACATTTGGTGTCCATTGATGATGACACTAGAACTGAGGTCATTCTTCCTAAAACAGCTTGTAACCAAAGCTGTGTGTGTGTTAACCTTCACAACCACAAGGCAAAATAAACAAAGATTTGGTTGTGCACAAGATTTATTATATTTTTCAGTCAATTTAGTTTAGGGGCAGGTGGAAACTTAGCTTTACTGACAAGCATGTAAAAGTCAGTAACTCAGCCAGCAAAGGAATGCAAAGGCAAAGGTCTACAGCAGGGCTAATATGTCCAGAGGAGAGATGGTGGCTGCCCTGTGCACAATGCAGCATGGAGGGAATGTGCAGGGTATCACATAAGGTCGGTCAGTTCCATCCCAAGTGCACTTTACAACCCCAGTGGAACTGCAGAAATTTGCACTGGAAATGAAACACATGGAACTTGAGTCAGCTGACCAAATACAACTGGAAGCAGAGGAGAGAGAAGAACAATGGCGGCATGGAAAGGAGAGGATATTCCTACACCAGAGATGTGAGTCATATGGAGGGGAAACATCACACCAAAAAATGCTCAGGTCACTACAAAACGTTTTCCTCAATATAAGGAAGGGGTGATTTGGATTGTTTTATAATGACATTTGAGAGTGTGTTTATTCAGCACCAAGTTAGCCAAGGACAGTGTGTAAGGTTTTTACCTCCTTTGTTCATGGGTAAAGGAATGCACACAGTTTCTAAACTCAGTCATGTTAACTGTTTAAATTATGCGTATGCTAAAGAATGTTTGCTTGCTTACTTGTTATAAGCTAACCTCAAAGCTATACAGAAAGAAGTGTAGCGAATACAGGACAAGGGCAGATGTAAGTATAATTGACTATATTGCAGAAATCAGCACTTATTTTCAAAGATGTGCGAGTGGATGTAAGGTCACCATATCACAAATACTTGCAGATCTTTTGGTCAGTAAACATATCATTAGCAATATTCCTGAAGACATAAGGATTTGAATGGCAGATGGAGAGTGTAACACTGCTGAGGAGATAGGATGGAAGGGGGACCTTTACCTAGCTAGCAGATTGCCACTGCATAGGAGGAGGTCCCAGTCCTGAATATAGGTATAGTGAAGCCATTGGGGCAGCCTAAGCCATCCCAGGAGGTTGCACAGGACAATTGAAAAACCACAGGCTCAGCGACTTGCCCACAATTAGGAAGTTAGATGTTTTAAATGTAAAAAATGATGCCTGTGCAGGTCTCATTGTCCACTAAGGCAGGAGAGAACAAAAGTCATATGAAGCACCAAGCATGTACCTAAATATTATAAGAGTCTGAATCCCATCCTGGTAGAAAGGAAGGAGGCCACTGCTAAAAGGGGATACAACCTCAGACACAACTACAGCCAAACCTGTAGTGGTCAGACAGGAGCTCTACTTGCCTGGGCAATGCAATCCAGTTAAAGCTTTGGGTGGGAAACCATTTCAGATACCTTTGGCCAGAGCCTATCTGGACTGGGAATGGGATGGGAGCAGATAAAAAGCAGGTGGCTACGCTGGAAGACATTTCTGATGATGTTCTAGTAGGGAATGACTTTGACAGCACAGTACCTTGTGTGTATACTGTTGTACACAGCCAAGCATGGGGGTAAACTTAGTAGGAAAGTGGTAGGGAAGAGATCTAGTCAAAGCCCACACCTCCACCTGGGGCTGGTGATGTTGCTACCTCAGAGGGGGAACTGAATATTATCAGTGTCTCAAGATGTGAGCCACAGCAGGGAAAAGGTATTTGTTTTCCTTTGGAAGGTCATATATCCAGAGGAGAGGTAAGTGATAGCAGTCATGTGGAACCTGAGTCACCATTGGCAGACAGTATCAGACTTCCCTTAGAAGGAGAGCTGGGAAGATCAGCAAGAAGGAATTGAGACATGCTCATCTCTCAGACCCTACGTTACAGGATTTGGGGTAGACAGCCAAGGCGGATTCAGATGCTCAAGGGCAGAGGATATCCATATACCATGGCAAATGGTTGCTGTGCAGCGATTGAACCCTTGAAGGAGTGTTACAGGAAGAAATAATGCAGCAGTTGGTAACATCCAAAGCCTACCAATTGGTACTTTAGATATTGCATTATATTCTTTTTGCAGGCCATATGGACATAAAGCATACTAAAAGGTGGCTTAGGCAGAATTGTAATTAACCTGGGTTGTAAAGGCTATAATAATATACTGCAGGACCTGTGAGTAGTGTCAGAAGGTTGACAACACTGGAGACAAAGCTAAGGTTGCTTTAGTGCCTTTGCCTGTTATTGAGCAACTGTTAGGCGGTAGCTATGGATAGTCTTGGACTTCTGAGTAGGCCAAGTTCTACAGGTAAGAAATATACCCTGGTAGTGGTGGATTATGCCATAAGGTTCCAGAAATAATGTCTCTGTCTTTCACTGTAGCAGAGAAGGTACCAGATGCTTTGCTAGACATTTTCAACAGGATAGGGTTTTCCAGGAAAATATTGACTCTTAGGGGTGCCGTCTTTATGTCAGACCTGCTGGCATCTTTGTGTAAGTGCTTTGGTATAAAGCACATAAAGACTGTTCCATGACATCCAAAGACCAAAGGTCTGGTGGAGAGCTGTAACTCTGCCCCTGAAACCACAATGAGAACAATTTCAGGCCAGTTCTGGAGGGGAAGGGAAAACTATTTGTCCTATTTTTCTCTTTGCATACAGGGAAGTGCAGTAAAAATCCACATACTTTTCATGTTTTGAGCTACTGTATGGCCACAGTGTAAGTAGCTCTAGGATTTAATTTATGAAGAGTGAGATGGTGATTGCTTTTTTCCACATGGAGTCTTTTGTGGAGTATGTCATAAACCTCAGGACTAGGCTTATGGAGCTGATGGGAACAGCTCAGGAGCACCAAGCACAGGCACAACATTAGCAAAAGGGGTGGTATAACAGAATGGTCAGAGTCAGAGAGTATTCTGTAGGGTGACAGATGAGGGCACCTATTCCTGTAAGACGCAACAAGCTGCAGGCAGCTTGGGGGGGACTCTTCATTATTGAAAAAAAAAATGTGTGTGATATTAACTACATAACAGAACTGCCAGGCAGAAAGCCAAACCACAAACTTTATCATGTTAACATGATAAAACCCAATCATGGCAGAGATGCCCTGGTACTTACTATCTGTACAGAGTTGCTGGAGGAGCCTGATGGAAAACTGGAGGTAGACCTCCTCAGTGATGCTCGATCTGATAGATGGAGAACTGAAGGTAAACCTCCTCAGTGATGCTCAGTCTGATAGATGGAGAACTGATGGTAGACCTCCTTAGTGATGCTTGATCTGATAGATGGAGAACTAGAGATAGACCTCCTCACTGATGCTTGATCTGCTAGATGGAGAGCTGAAGGTAGACCTCCTCAGTGATGCTCAATCTGATAGATGAAGAACTGGAGGTAGACCTCCTCAGTGATGTTTGAGCTGGTAGATGAAGAACTGGTGGTAGACCTCCTCAGTAATACTCGATCTGATAGATGGAGAACCAGAGGTAGATCTTTTCAGTGATATTTGATCTGATAGATGGAGAACTGGAAGTAGACCTCCTCCGTGATGCTTGATCTGATACATGGATTACTGGAGGTAGGGCCTCCTCAGTGATGCTCGATCTGCTAGATGGGGAACTGAAGGAAGACCTCCTCAGTGATGCTTGATCTGACACTTTGGCAAATGGGATGGCCCTCTCCCTACAACTAACACCTCACCAGGTCCAGGACATCTAACTAGTATTGCAGGAATTTGGGGACAGCTTTTCCTGTGGTAAGCCATGATGTGCTCACCTTGTGGAACACCATGTAAACACAGGACCTCAGCAACCAATCAATCTACAGAGTGTCTGAAAGAGTGAGGCAAACTCTGAAAGAATAATTGAAGAACACACTAAAACCGGGAGCAATCTAGGGGTTCAATAACTCCTGAGCCTCATCAGTGTTGCTAATGTCAAAGAATGATGACAGCACACAGTTTCATGAGGACTACAGGAAACTGAGCAGTCACAGAAAGCCAGATGTGTAGACAATGCCTAGGATGGAAGAAGCCTTAGAGCGGCTGGGTAGGGCCAAGTGTTTTATTATGGCTGACTTGACCAAGTTTTTCTGTGTTGTGAACATTTATTAGGGTTAGTGAATTTATTTCCAAGGATTCTTGGTATTGCAGGAATCCTTACTTCTGTTCTGATCTCTGTCTCCATTTTATTTTTGCCACCCACCCAACTGTTGTTGTTGTATTCTTTAAAACTTGGTTGACTTTTGAGTTGCCTGCCTCTACTAAAATTTGATATTGGACACTCCTCCCAGTCCTATCGCATTAGCTCATTCTAATGAGTACAGTGAAATCATTTGGGAAGGCCCACCCCCTTAGTTTCTTAACCTTGAATTATCTTCTGTTTTCTTTCTTAGTACTTAACAAAACAAAAAATACACTTTATTCAGCTGTTTTAATGTATTTGTGTCTCTTCCTACTTTATTACTTTATTTTGTTTTTGCTGCATGTTCTTAAAAATGTTCAATTGCATTTATACTTCTGCATTTATTACTGCTTGTTAGTAGCCCGATTAAATTGTAATTGCTATTCTAAGCTTCTTAGTTTTGGTTTAAGGACTTGGGCTTCAGGACATTTATTTTATATTAAGAAGGTTTGTGGTTTACACTCCTGTGGGAGGAAAGGGCAGCATATGCCCTTCTGAGCTGGGGATTGCTGGGTGAAGGCTTATTGTGCCTGTTGTTCTAAGTACCTTTGTTCTGGTTTAAGCACTTGGGTTCCAAACCAGTTATTTTATATTAGGAAGATTTGTGTTCTAAAATCTTGTGGCAGGACAGGATAGCTTACACCCTTCTAAGCCAGAAATTTCTGGTTGAAGGCTTACTGTGTCTGATATTATGAAAGTGTCTTAGTTCTGGTTTAAGCACTTGGGTTCCAATCCAATTATTTTACAATAGGAGAGGTGTGGTCTAGAGTCTTGTGGCAGGAGTGTGTGGCCTACACCGGTCTAAGCTGGGAATTGCATGGTGAAGTCTTATTGTGCCTGTTATTTTAAGTGTCTTTATTCTGGTTTAAGCACTTTGGTTCCTAACCAGTTACTTTACATTAGGAAGATTTGTGGTCTGAACTTTTGTGGCAGAATAGGAGAGCCTACACCATTCTAAGCTGGAAAGTGCAGGTTGAAAGCCTATTGTGTCTGTTATTCCAAAGTGTCTTAGTTTTGATTTAAGCATTTGGGCTCCAAAACCAGTTGTTTTACATTAGGAAGGTTTGTGGTCTAGACTTTTGTGGCAGAGGACTGTGGCCTGCCCCCTTCTAAGCTGTGAATTGCTGCTTTATTTAAACTGTTTTTTTGTTGTTTTGACTGTGATTTTATGCACTTTGAATTTCTAGTACTTCTGCATTATATAGCATAGACTAGATTCAGACTCGCTGAATCTAGACTGTTTGGCATCACTTGAGCACTAAAACCAGCTCTTCACTGAGATACTGAAAGATCGGAGGCATCCGTTGCTTCAAACTAACTATAAGTGCCTGTTTTTGCTCTTATATCGCACTTTTAATTTGTATTTGCCTTCTACCATCTGTTTGAATTGTCTGGACTGTTTATTGCTATATTTTACTGTACACTGTACTAGTTCAGCTGCAGCACAGCCCAGTTCCAGGTTTTTTTTGTTTCTGGGTCTATTTTGTAACTTCTGAGCATCAAATTCAAGCCATCTTTTTTGGTGAAAGCCCTTCTGTACCCTTGTGGGAGGAGAGTGCTGTCTGGGTCCCATCTAAATGAGGGTGATTGAACTAGAGCTTAGAGACAGAGCCTTTATTAGCTATTTTAAGTTAAAAGGGTTATTTCTTGTTATATTTAAACCCTTGTTTGCACCTGCTTGCGTGTAGTGCACCATCATGCACTGCCGTATAGCGATGGTTACCATTGGTGGTTGTAGACACATATATTTTGCTTGTTAAATTTTCCCTTAACACTTTGCTTGTTGTCCTCCAGAATTTTTTGCAGCCCTGCTCTACTGTTAGATGGTACACTAAGCCTAGCCTCAGAGGTAGCAACACACCTGTCATCCAGTAGCTATTCCTAAGTGTAATCTCTTTTCCTGACCATATAAATTTACCTAACACTATGGACTGACAATTTCCCACAGTTTCTCCAGCCAGCTTGGTTAACATGGGCATCCTGAGGCACTGCAGCAACTGCCTCATGTTCACTGACAACCCTCTTCTCCAAGTCCACACAAACTCAACATGTGAGAGATGCAACTATATTAAGAACCTTGAATCCATGCTGTCTCGCACACCAGTCAGTACATATAACAATGAGCGGGTTGTCAGCATGCACACTACTCCACCCAAACCCACATCACACATACCTACATATGCGGAGGTCCTCACCAGAAAAATACTTAAACACCAGAGACTTCCCAAACACAAACACAAGCACACTACACATAATACTTCCTCTGCAGAACACAATACACATAATAGCTCATGCACCAGTGTTTCATCTGTCAGGCCCTTAAGGCAAAACACAAAACCAAACATATTTATACGTGATTCCATTGTGAGACACACAGATGTCTCTCTCACTAGGCTGGATAAGGAAAAGGTCACAGTCAGCTGCCTGTCAGGTACTAGGCTCCACCATATCACACATTCACTCAAGTCTCTCAACAACAGGTACTGTTATGACTCCATCATAGTCCATATTGGTGTGAATGACTTGAGATGTACCTGTCGGGATTATATGAAGAGAGACATGACTGATCTCTCAGCCTATACGTCACAGGCAGGTATGTCACTAGCCTTAAGTGGCATTTTACCTCACCTAGGATGATGCCTGAATACAAACAGAAAATGATTGACTTCAATAATTGTCTTAGCTTCTGGTGTCATTCTAAGGGGATCCAGTATCTGTCAGCCTGGGATGACATGATCAACAGACCTCAATGTTTTGCCAAAGATAGTCTTCATCTGTCACCCCTGGGATTTTGGATACTGGCTAAGGCTCTTGCCACTCCCATAGTGCCTTTTTTAGGCAGTGTCTTAAGGACAAAATTACCAACATAAAAACTCCATCTAAAAACAACCTCAAGTTTATGTTGATAAATGCTAGGAGTCTTAACATGAAGCTGCACTTGGTGGAAGCAGTCCTCAACTTGGAAGACACAGACATTTGTGCATTCACTGAGACCTGGTTCTAGGTTGTGGAAAGCACTCCAGCCATACCAGGTTATACCTCCTACCACACGTTCAGACCATGAACAGAAGGCATGAAAACTAAATGAGGCGGTGTATCAGTATTCATTAAAGATAAATACACCTCCAGACTGGTTAAACAGTATGATTCCCTGGAGATACTTCAGGTGCAATTAACTATTGGTAGGACACCTATTGAAGTCATTGCCAGCTACAGGACCCCTCCATGAATCAGGACACCCACTCTGCCTATTTGGATCTACTTGAGTCTATCAAGATACATCCAAACACCATGGTTTTTGTGACTTTAGCTACCCATCCATTGACTGGGTAAATTATTCATGCTCAAACTCACTTGCCCAAAGATTCTTCAACTTCATTAACTCCAATGCCCTGGACCAGCTGGTTGACACCCCCACAAGGGGTGCCAACATGTTGTATCTGGTGCTTGCCAATATGGGGGACCACTGTAACACTCCCACCATTGTGAGGTCTTCCCTGGTGAGATCTGACCACAAATCAGTCTCATTTGAAGTAACTATCACACCTGCCCCCTCTTAGCAGCAACTAAACTACTTCTCCAGAGCAGATTATATCCTCTTACGAGATGGTATAAATAGCTTCACTACACCTCCCCCCTCAGATGGAACTTGCAAGTATGCCGAGTTCTACAACAAAGCTTTATACAAACACCTGTATAACTGCATTGACTTGGCTGCACCTGATAGGACCAAAACAAGCTCCTCAAGGAAGAGCAAACCTACCTCGTGGACAACTGCTATTAACATGCTTCACAATAAGAGGAATAAATTGCTGTCTATGAGTAAGAGGGAGCGAGCCCTAAACTGAAAACAGTAGCTCCGCAGCTTAACCAAGTAAATAAGACTTCTTGTGAAGTCTTCCAAAGCAAACTAGGAATCCAAATTAGCTTCCTCAACTAAGGGCAACTATAAGCCATTCATTAGTTACAGCCGTAACCTAAAAGAAAAGCCGCAAATCTGAGCTGAACTGGTAGTTAATGATACCACATATACTGAGCCTGTGGACATAGCTAACCTGTTCGATGACAGGTTCTGTGAAAATGTCACTCCCTTGTCCCTGCCACATGAAATCCCTACCATTTGTCCCTTACCTTGGATCTCTAAAGAGCAGATCACAAATGCCCTCTCTAAGACCAAAAACACAGCATCTATGGGACCTGATAACATCCCAGGCTGCATCCTACATGGGCTTCAACAAGAATTAGCAGCACCACTGGGTACTCTTTTTAATCATAGTCTAAGGACCAGCTTCATCCTCGCTGAATGGAAAATGGCCACTGTTATCCTCTTTTACAAAGCTGGTGCTTCCACTGACCCTGGGAACTATAGCCCTATTAGCCTGACTAGCCTTATCTGCAAGGCCATGGACCTTATCAACAAAGATATAGCTAATCTCCAAATGCTTGACCTTACTCAGTCTAGATTTGTCAAAAGGAGATCATGCCTGTTAAACCTGGTGGACTTCTTCAAGACAGTAACCAAAGCCCTGGATGAGGGGAAATCTGTGTATACAGCCTACCTAGACTTAGCCAAGGCTTTTGACACCATCCCCCACTAAGGCATCTTTGACAAACTCACCCACCAAGATGTCAACCCTTATATCGTTAGATGGGTCAGTAACTGGCTCACTGATAGAATACATGCTAGTCCAGATACAGATTTGCTGTATCCAAGACTGTTTGTAAGCTTCTGAGACCCCCAAGCCTCTCTGTGTTGGAGGGAAGCCTTCTAGCTTGTCAGTGGGAGTGGTAAGCACTAGGTAGCCCATCTACCACAAGAGAAGCAGTTTCTGGCCCAGAAATTGTAGTTTATTGGCCGTTTGGGTAGTTTTTTCCATCCCTTTCAACTTTCTGGTCTAAAAGCCCGTGTTTGCACTTTTCCCACCTTTCCTGTAACAAGTCTAGTCCAGATGCAGATTTGCTGTATCCAGGACTGTATGTAAGCTTTTGAGCCCCAGAGCATTTCTGTGCTGGAGGGAAGTCTTCTAGCTTATCAGTGGGAGTGGTAAGCACTAGGTAGCCTATCTACCAGAAGAGGAGTGATTTATGGCCCAGAATTTGTAGTTTATTGGCTGTTTGGGCAATTTTTCCATCTCTTTCAACTTTCTGGTTTAAAAGTGCACTTTGCGCTTGTTTCCTGCCTTTCCTGTAACTAGTCTAGTCCCGATACAGATTTGCTGTATCCAAGACTGTTTGTAAGCTTCTGAGAGGTGCCAAAGTCTGCTCTTCAATTTGTCCCTAAGATCTGCTAGTTCTCTCTTCTCCTGCACTTTTACTAGCTTATTAGTCTAGCACTTTACCATGCCAGACTTCTTGTAGCAATTATTGTAGCACACAAAAGTGCTACCAGCACTAAATGTTCTATAATGAAACAGCTCCACTACTTAGTATTAATGCCCACCCTTCAAGCATGTCTAAAGGTCAGTTCCCTGTGCTTTCTCCTGTTAACCTGGTGAATGTGGGCATCCTGAGGCACTGTAGCAACTGCCTCATGAACACCACCAAACCTCTCCTCTTACCTCCGAACACTCAGACTTGCAAGAGATGCACTTATATATCCAAATTGGAAGCCGTGCACTCTCCAGCCAAGACCGGAATAACTGGTCAAGAGGAGAAGGTCAACACTTGCAGCACACCACATGGAACACATAGCCCTCCAGAACACACACCAGCACTGCCTTCACATGAAAACACAAACCACACATCCACCTTTGTGGAGGATCTCAATATAAATCTACCCAAACAGCAGAGCCCTCCAAGGCAGAAATGTACTCGATCATCACAGCACAACATTAATCATGAGACACATAACTCTCCTAATCAGTGTGCCACTCAACCAACGTCCCAAGGCAAAACAGCATGCCCAGCACACTAGTCATAGGTAACTCAATAGTGAGGCACACTGATGTCCCACTCACTAGGTTAAATAAGGAGAAAGTAGCAGTCAGCTGCCTGTCAGGTGCCAGAATCCCCCATATAAGGCACACACTCATGTCCCTCAACAACAGGTACAAATAAGACTCTATCATTTACATGTGGGTGTGAATGACCTGAGATGTACCTCCCTGGATTACATGAAAAGAGACATAGAAGAGCTCTCGGATTATGTAGCCCAGGTGGGTACGACCCTAGCCCTGAGCTACATCCTACCATCACCCAGAATGATACCACAGTACAAGCAGCAAAGGATTGATTTCAACAATTGGCTAAGTTTCTGGTGTCATTCTAAGGGGATCCAGTATCTGTCTGCCTGAGATGACATGGTTGACAGACCTCGATGCTTTGCCAGAGATGGCCTGCATCTGTCACCCCTGGGCTTTCGGATACTGGTCAAGGCTCTTGCCACCACTATAGCACCTTTACCATAACAGCTACAAACAAATGCAATCGGAGGGTCATGCTGCTCAATGCTAGAAGTCTAAATCTCAAGATGCACTAATTCAAAGCACTCCTTAAAAAGGAGAACATTGTCATTTGCACTGTAACAGAGACCTGGTTCAAGGCAGCAGAAAGCACCCCTGCACTACGAGGCTATAACTCATTCCATACCTTTTGGTCCCAGAACTTGGACTGAAGCTCCAAAGGTGGTGGTGTTCCCATATTCATAAAGGATGTGCACACCTCCAGACTGGTAGCCCAAATAATGCATCAGAGATACTTCAGATGCAGCTAACATTGAGTAAGACAGCGATTCAGGTTGCAGCCTGTTATAGGTCCCCAACCATGTCCCAAGGCACTCACTCCATGTTCCTAAGCACCCTGGAGAATATTAGGGTCCAACCTAATACACTCATACTGGGCGACTTCAACTACCCCTCCATTAACTGGGAAAACTACTCATGTACCAATACACTTTCCCAATGTTTCCTGGAATTCATTAATTCTAGTGCCCTGGACCAGCTCTTTCTTATCCCCATTAGAGGTAGCAGCATCCTTGACCTGGTCATTACTAATATGGACAACCGTTGCTCTACACCAATAGTCAACTCCTCCCTGGTTAGATCCGACCACAAACTAATCACCTTGGAAATCCACCCCCCCCCCCCCACAAAGATAACCACCATAAAAAAACTTCTCCAAGGCTTACTTTGGGCTCCTAAGAACAGAGGTGATTAACCTCACAGCACCCATGCAAATGGGAATAGATGCATGATCGCTGAATAATACACCAATGCACTGTATATATGTACACAAATGCATGGATCTCTCCATACTCAGTAAAACCAAGACACTATCCTCCAGAAAAAGGAAGCCAATCTGGTGGTCCTCTGCCATAAACAAATGCTACAACAAAAGGAGGAAACTGATGTGGAATAAGGTGAAGTCCCAAGACTGGAAAAACTCCCTTATCAGCCTCAACAAAAGGTTGAGATCCCTCATCAAATCCTCTACAGCTAGCTATGAAAACAGAATTGCAGCAGATAGTAAAGACAACCACAAAGCCTTCTATTGTTATGTAAAAAACCTCCATGGCAATGCTTAGATTTGATCTCAGCTACTGCACAATTGTACCTCCTATACCGAGCCAACAGATATTGCCAATATACTGGCCAACAGATTCAGTGCCAACTTTTCTCCATTAACCCCACCAAAGGACCAATCACAATACCAGTAGATTGCCAGGCACCCAGTATTACTGCTGCACAGGTTAAAACAGCACTGTCCAAGGCCAAGAACACAGCTTCTATGGGACCTGACAATATCCGTGGCTGTGTTCTACATGAACTACAAAGTGAACTGGCACCTCACCTGTGTGCCCTATTCAGTCACAGCCTCACCTCAGACTTTGTCCCTACCGAATGCCACACTGCTATAGTCATCCCTTTCCACAAAGGAGGAGCGACTACAGACCCTGGGAACTATCGCCCCATGAGCCTGACAAATCTGATATGCAAAGCTATGGAACGCATCATCATGGACCTAATAAACAAGGATATAAGGAATCTCCAAACTCTGGATCCACACAGTTTGGTTTTGTGAAGGTTAGATCATGCCTGCTCAACTTGGTCAACTTCTTTGAGTCAGTCACCAGAGCTATGGATGAAGGCAAGGTGGTTCATACAGCCTACCTTGATCTGGCCAAGGCCTTTGATACCATTCTCCACTCAGGATTCATAGAAAAACTCACTAAGCTAGACATCAACCCCTATATCACTAGGTGGGTTGCAAACTGGCTCACAGATAGAACCCACAGTGTGAAAGTAGCTGTCTCCAAGTCAGACTACCAACCAGTCATGAGTAGAGTCCCACAGGGATCGGTCCTTTTCCTGTTTGGTATCTACTCCTCAGAAGTCCAGTCCAACACAAAGGGGCTCTGCCTGACAAAGTTCGCAGATGATTGCAAGTTGGGAGCCATTATTAACTCTCCAAGTAATGTTGACATCCTACAGAAAGGCCTCACTGAGACCAACGACTGGTGTCAGAACCATGGCCTTAAGCTCAATGCCAAAAAATGTGTCATCATCCCCTTTGGGAAAAACCCATTTCCCATGAACTACCACATTGATGGTAGTCCAGTGAACACAGAAGGGATTATAAGAGATCTGGGAATACAGGTTGACAGCAACCTCTCTTTTGACCACCACACTGCCACTGTGGTCAGAAATTCCTTCTATGTGGCACATCTCATTACTATGGGTTCTGCATCCAGGAAGAAAGAGGTCATTGTCTCCCTCTACTCTTCCCTCATTAAGCCAATCATCGAATACAATGCCCCATTTGGCATGTACCTCACTAGACACCTGCAACAACTGGAGAGGAGCTAAAAGTACCTCACAAAGAGGATTCTAGGCCTTAAACACTTGTCCTATATGGACAGACTAAAAAAAACTCCCCCTATGCTCTGTCTCATATCGCCTACTTAGAGACGATCTCTGCTTGACTTACAATGCCATGTCTGACCCAGCTCTGTTAGAAATGCTTCATCTAAAGAAATCCCAATCCCTCTGCACCACACGGTCCAGAGATCACAACCTCATTACCACAATCAACAGATCGTGCTAGAGAGACAGGTTCATAACCCAGAGACTGCCCATGCTATGGAATAGACTTCTAATACATATCAAGCAGAGCACCTCACTGGGCATCTTCAAGAGAAATCTTGATGAGTGGATGGGAAATAGAAAATTCACCCCGGGGATAATTCCAGTGGCTCTAATCAACAGAGGCACTGGAAACTGAGGTCGAGTGGCACAATTCCAGGCTAAACCTATGGGCTGGGCTTGTGAAGGCTCAAGGGCCATTAGCCTAGTACACGCCTATGAACCTATATTCAAAATAGGAGAATCCACCTCCAGTAGCAGACCTGTAACCAGTGGTGTTCCACAGGGATTAGCCCTGGGACATCTACTGTTTGGAATCTATTTCTTGGAAGTGCAAGCAAAAACTAAAGGTCTGTGACTGACAAAGTTTGCTGATGACTGCAAACTGGGAGCTGTCGTAGAATCTTCAAATGGTGTCAACATCCTACAAGAGGGTCTTACACAAACAAGTGCCAAAGTCATGGCCTTTAACTCAATGCAAAAAAATGTATTATCATCCCTTTTGGTAAGAGCAATGTTCCTGCTAACTGCCACACCAATAGCAACACCCTAAGTACTCACTCAGTGGTGAAAGACATGGGCACACAGGTTGACAGCAACCTTACCTTTGATCATCATGTCTCCACAGGGGTAAGAAGGGCATTCTATCTTGCTCATCTCATAAGTAAGGGCATTACCTCCAGAAAAAAAATGAAGTTATAACCTCCTTGTACTCTTCCCCATCAAGCCAATAATTAAGTACAATGCCCCTTTTGATATGCACCTTTCCAAGCACCTTCAGCAATTGGAGAAACCACAAAGGTTCCTCACAAGGAAAATTCAAGGTCTTTATCATCTGTCCTAAGTGGATCATCCGAAATCAGTGGCACTTTATTCTGTTTCATACAGACTACTCAGAGGTTATCTCTGCCTTGTTTGCAAGGCTATCTCTGACCCTGCTTTATTGGAAATGATGCATATCCACAAGTCAAACTGTACATGGGTTGCTCACTCTATAGACTTTAACCTGGTATGTGACATTACTAGAACCTGCTGGAGAGACAGATTTGTCTCCCATAGGTTACCACACCTTTGGAGCAGACTGCCACTTCATGTCAAACAAAGCACCTCATTGGCCTCTTCAAACGCAATCTGTATGATTGGATGGGTAACCATAAATTCACTCCAGGGATTTCACCTGTATCCCTCTTGGACAGGGGCAATACATGCTGATTGTGGAAATAAGGGTATAACTTGGCTAGGCTTGTAAGGGCCCTAGGGCCATTAGCCTAGTAATGTCCTAGGATTCTAAGCATTATTAACAGGTAATCTTCTGATTTAGCCTGGGGAATGTTAGGATTTGTGACCCCATTTGCACTGTACGCTTTCATCAAAATATCTTTTGGTATGAAGAATGCCCAAGCAGCCTTCTAGAGACTAATAGATCACATCTTAGGTAGATCATGAAATTATGACCTTTCATATCTGGATGATACTGCCGCGGTGGTGCAGCGGTTAGCATTGCTGCCTCGCAGCAAGAGGTTCTCCAGTTCGATTCTCAGCTGAGGTGCCTTCTGTGTGGAGTCTGCATGTCCTCCCTGTGGTCACGTGGGTTTTCTCCAAGTGCTCCAGTTTCCTTCCACATCCCAAAGACATGCTGTAGGTGGATTGGACACTCTAAATTGGCCCTCAGTGTGAGTGTGTGCATGTGTGTGCCTTCTGTGGAAGGTTGGGTGCCAGGCTGGCAACTTGACACCGTAAAACTCCACTGCCAATCATGAGCAGACAGGTGATCTGCTGTGGTGACCCCTAACAGGGAAAAGCCAAAAGAAAAAGGAGAAGAAGAAGAAGAAGGAGAAGAAGACTGCCATCTACAGATGGTCCTGGGCAGAACATGTCAGTGAAGTGCTGGGCAGACTGCAAAGAGCAGAGCTGAGACTCAAAGCTAAAAAGTGTCAGCTGAGTGTGGCAAGAGGTAGTTTAACTGAGTTACAAAGTAGGTGTTGGAAACAGTAGACTAGAACCTGACAAGGCCGAGGCTAGTCAGGCATGGCCCACACCTACTTACAAGAAACAGGTGCAGGTAATGTTAGGGACAGCAGGGTACTATAGAAAATGTGTTCTCCAGTATTGTATAATAGCTTCTCCTCTTATAGACCTTACTAGCAAAAGTAGACCAGATAAGGCTGTATGGGCATCTGCTTGCATGCAGGCAATTCAAAAGTTCAAGGAGGCACTGAGTTCATAGGTAATTACTAGGCATACAGTTCAGGAGAGCATTGAGGACCCCAGCCCATATAACTGTTTTCCCTAAACCAGTGCCTGGTTAATTGCCTTGCTCATCGTCACATTGTATGCATATAAAGGCTGAGGGAAATCAATCCCTGTACAGCAAGAAGCCACTTATTAATAGCGCATAGCCTTGCTCCACCATGCTTATTGCACAGCCCTAATCTTTCCTTGCAGCTTCAGACTGGGAACTTTTCGAATGTTAAGCAACCACGATAACTACTACATTATGGAAACTCTTCATGGATCTCCCTGTATTATCCATTTCCTGATTATAATCAAAAATGGGGTAGGGGCTGTACTTAACCAGGTTTCCTTAGAGGGAAAGTGGCATTTTACTGTGTTCTTGAGTTGCAGACCAACCAAGGGAGGGGTCTTATGCAGCCATAGGGAGCGAATGTTTGGATACAGCATAGAGTCTGCATATATTACAACCCTACTTGTATGTAGTTACAGACCCTAATCCTTTAAAATGGCTACACAGGGGAGGCAGACAAAATGGGAAGGTTCTTAGATGGAGTTTAGTCTCGCAGTCCTACAATGTGACTATTCGACATTGATGTGGTAGTACTAACAGTCATACAGGGATAATGTACCAAAAATTGTACCCTTGTCTCAAGCTTAATTTCTTGAAGGATGCCTCCGGAAAGTGCGCTTGATGTTCTTAGGTGGGGGTAAAGCCAAGGGTAATGCCAAATGAAAAGATAATAATTGAAGTCAGGGTAATATCAAGATAAATGAAACAGACTATATTATATTTTGTGCTCTCCCTGCCACTATCTATCTCTCTCTTCTCCCTGTCTCTCCCTCTCTCTTTCCCATGTTCATCCGCAGTCTGTGCCCCCATGGAAGTAATGGGGAACTGAATGTCAAAGGATGCAGAATGTCTTTTGAATATGTTGAATCTCCAGATGTACTAGTAACCCTTGTTAATGCAATAAACGAAGAAGAAGGACCAGTGGAATGCAGTTTCTACAAGAACTTATCTTTAAGGCCAAAATGGGATTCAAGATTCAAAGAAAGAAGATGCTGATGTGTTTTCACAAACCTTAGTAATTACCATTATGAATAATTTGTTTTCCCAGCAATAGGTTGACAATGATGCCATGGACATTGGGTGCTGGGAAAGTTAATTTTAAATAACTGTGTATATGAAAACAAGAGTAGTCGATGTAGGTGCTGTCGCATCAGCATGGAACCATCTATGAATACTAGCTATGATTTAAGGGGTCTATATTATATTCTCGAAAGCCAACAATGTCGACTCTGACATTGTCGATACGAGAATATCGAACGCTCAGAATCTCGAGTGTGTAAACGGAAATCTCCGTAAGGGGAGATTTCCATTTAATGTAATGTAGTGCGGTCTTGGAGTTGGTTTATTTAAATAGCGGAGGGGGTGGGGGGTGCAGGGGGGCTTTCCCCCCTGCTTAAACCCATTAGGGTACTTTTTGTTTTTGTTTTTTTGTTTTTTTATAAGGTCGATGTTTGAAGACATCGACCATATGTTGTTCGATGTTTTCAAATGTCGATCTTATAATATAAACCTGATTTAAGGACAGTATTATTGTACTAAGCTAGCAAGGGAGCTTAGGTATTTCGAAGTTTTGTTTTTTTCTGTGAGCATTTTATATTATTACATTTTGTCTCCTTGTGCCAACCAGCATATATTTTACTCTGTCTATGCATTATTTTCATTATTTATGTACAGTTCATTTATTAATTTTTAGTTCATATGACTGATATTTATTTAACGTAAGTGAATTTATGCACTGCTGTTAATCTAAGATGGCAATAGTTATTGGTTAATGTTGGTTAACATGCAATATGGCGCACACTTTCCTGAGACTGGTTAGGCATACTCCCAGTGAAAGAGATATTAATTAATTTATTTTATATTTGGCTTGATGTAAAGTGATCAGTGAATGGAAGCCTCTGAATGTCTTCACAGTGGTGGGCCAGCCTTCCCTCAGCTCTGTAAGTCATCTGTGTGAAGTCCAGACTGAGTGTGGATGTTGGAAGCCCATACCCATGACAGCATTGTATAGTCTTTTTATGCTCTTGGAGCCAGGATGTACTTTTTAAACTAGTTATTGAAGCAGGCCAGTGTGCACTTTCTTGCTGTCACTTCACTCTTTGACAATGGTGCCAGTACACCTTCATATTTTGGTGATAGGGACCCCATACACCCCCACAAATGTTTTACAGTTTAATAATTTATAGCTGCTTTTTTGAGTTTTATTGCTGATAGCTTACTTGTAAAACCTCCTTCACTTTTCACACTATGCCTGTATCTGTTTAATATTTTCTACTTGATTCTTGTCTGAGTCTGAAATTGGTCCATTTCTACCTGTGTTCTGACATTGTTGACAAATGAAAATAAAATAAGATAAAGTCTAGAGAACAGATTGACACCATTTTTAGAGCTACTGGTAGGGGTAGGTAAAAAAATGCTATGAGAAGGTGAGGGAGGATACTGAAAGGATCGATGTTCATCATATGGATCACTACTGCAGGAGGATACTGAAAGGATGGATGGTCATCATATGGATCACTACTGCGGGAGGATACTGAAAGGATGTATGTCCATCATATGGATCACTACTGCGGGAAGATACTGAAAGGATGGATGGTCATCATATGGATCACTACTGCGGGAGGATACTGAAAGGATGGATGGTCATCATATGGATCACTACTGTGGGAGGATACTGAAAGGATGGATGTCCATCATATGGATCACTACTGCGGGAGAATACTGAAAGGATGGATGGTCATCATATGGATCACTACTGCGGGAGGATACTGAAAGGATGGACGTCCATCATATGGATCACTACTGCGGGAGGATACTGAAAGGATGGATGGTCATCATATGGATCACTACTGCGGGAGGATACTGAAAGGATAGATGGTCATCATATGAATCACTACTGCGGGACGATACTGAAAGGATGGATGGTCATCATATGGATCACTACTGTGGGAGAATACTGAAAGGATGGATGGTCATCATATGGATCACTACTGTGGGAGGATACTGAAAGGATGGACGTCCATCATATGGATCACTACTGCGGGAGGATACTGAAGGGATGGATGGTCATCATATGGATCACTACTGCGGGAGGATACTGAAAGGATAGATGGTCATCATATGAATCACTACTGCGGAACGATACTGAAAGGATGGATGGTCATCATATGGATCACTACTGCGGGAGAATACTGAAAGGATGGATGGTCATCATATGGATCACTACTGCGGGAGGATATTGAAAGGATGGATGGTCATCATATGGATCACTACTGCGGGAGGATATTGAAAGAATGGATGGTCATCATATGGATCACTACTGCAGGAGGAAACTGAAAGGATGGATGGTCATCATATGGATCACTACTGTGGCAGGATACTGAAAGGATTGATGTTCATCATATGGATCACTACTGCGGAGGATACTGAATGGATGGGCGTTCATCATATGGATCACTACTGCAGGAGGATACTGAAAGGGTGGATGTTCATCGTATGGCTCACTACTGCGTTAGCCTTAACTAGGATATAACAACTGGCCAGCTTCCAAAGCTTCAGGACACCTTCCATATGCCCAAACTGTCAGCTTAAGCTGGCCTGACTACAATGGCAGGTTTGGGTGCCAAGCCCTTCAGAACACTCCTGCCACTGCAGAATATGCCCCCTTGAGGCTTTTGAGGATCAGTGGTTGGTGTGGTGCTGTTTCTTTGCCAGTCAGATAAGTTCCACATCAGTAAAAACACTTCCGTTTTAAAACATTGTTTGTTTAATAACACTTTCTTCTTCATGAAAGTTCTTTTAAAGTTAGGAGTATGTGTTTTAAAAAAAACTGTATTGTACTTTAAATGAAAGTACCTTTTCTTCCTGTTAGTTTAAAATTTCTTTGAGGTAATTGAAAAACATTTTTCTATAGAGAAAGTGTGTTTATTTTACCTTTGTGACCGATAAAGTGTTTTAAAATGTTTTACTGTGATTTTATGTGAAAAAGTGACTTTTAAAGAATTTTAAGTTTTAGCAGCTTTGCTTGTTTGTTTTTCCCTGGAAAGAGGTGCCCTTTTCAGCTTGACCATTGCACAGTCAGTCCCATGATCAGTCCTTCTTCCAGCCACAAAAAGAAAAAAGTTAAGCAACCAGCCTTTGCTACCATAGCAGGCTAGCAATTTACCTCAGCCACAGGTGGGTGACTCTGCTGTGGTCACTAGTTGTTCCTTAGACCACTCATCTTTTACTGTGGATCCCTCCAGTGTAGCACCTACTTCACTATGGACCAGGTGTTAACCATGACCTCTGTGGCTATCCCCTCAGTGAACAAGGGAGAGCTACTCTTGATGGTCCTGGAAGAAAAAACATGGAGGGCTTCCCTGTTTTTTCAGAATGTTTTGCCCATCCCTGGGGAAGATGCTGCTGCCATTAATAACTCTGTTGACCCTGTTTTTCCTGTCAAAAAGAAACAGAAAACTAAACATGTATCCATTCCCCCTCAAATTTCCTTAAACAGGAATAGTTTTCTGGGTCCAGCTCAGGGGTTTAATTTAGGCTATTGATCATTCTTATGAAGTAGTTTCTGGTAAATGAAAGAGGGATACCTCTTTTCCTGAAGAGATTTAAGATTCTGAATCTGGACAGGAAGATGAAGGGACAGATGCAAGGCTTTCCACTCAGATTTCTGAGGAGAGCTCAATTTCTGATCCTCCCTCTGGGGATTTCTCTTTCTTTAAGACTATTTCCAGAACGTGCCAGTGTTTGCTGTGAGAGAATTTGGAGGTTTATCAGTCCATCAGAAAATACTATGAGCTGTTACAGAAGGAATTTCCAGAACTTTCACCCATTCCTCTAGTTCTGTCAGGTGTGTGTGTGTGTGTGTGTGTGTGTGTGTGTGTGTGTGTGTGTGTGTGTGTGTGTGTGTGTGTGTGTGTGTGTGTGTGTGTGTGTGTGTTACTGCCTGTAGTCTTCCTGATAGTCAGGCAGCTACCCCTGAAAAGACAGATAGGATGTATAAAGTTCCTAAATTGTTTAAGTTTTCATACACTATTCCCAAACTTGATCCAGCAGTTATAGCTTTAGCTAATCCTACAGCTCCAAACATTTAGTTAATTCTAATCCTACTTTTTTCTGATAAGGGTGGACACATTATTGATAAGTTTGTGAAAAAAGTGTATACTTTGCAACTATCACTTTCAGTATTTTGCATTGTCAGGCTCATGTTTTAAACTTTGCTCTGACAAATTGTGAAAGTATGAAGAATGTTTTGTCTGCAGTTTCTTCTTGTGAGGAAACATCTGCTTTAAATAATTTAGTTACATTTATTGCACAGCTCTCACTGCTCATTGTTTACAGTGTGTGATTCAGTCAATACCTCTGCCAGGGCTATGACCACTGGTACTATTTTCAGGAGGTTTATCTGGCTGCATCCTCAGAGCCACCTAGATAATGTTAAAATGATATTTTTAAGTCTCCTTTGAACAGAGAGTTAGCTTTTGGCCCCTCTGTTGCAGAGATGATCAAAAAGTTTGATGAAACTGATAAGTTGATACAAGGAATTTCTAAGATTTTCTTTCAAATTTTCTAAGGGATTCTCTAACCCCTCAACCAAGTTTGGCAAAAAACTAAATAAAGTCTCAACAAAATGTAGGTAAACAGATGTTTAAGAATAAATGACAAGGGGTTCCAGAACGAATTCTGCAACCTCCCAAAAACAAAAAGAGAATGACTATTTAAGGAACTTTGACCCCCTCCCACTCTGACTGCCTATTTTCCCTTCCTGAAGGTCTGAATCCCCACTTTTGTTTTTAGCAACATTTAATTTCAGACAAATGGTTTCTGAAGTTCATTCATTAAGGTGACAAGTGCCAGTAGAAGCAGGAAATTCCTGCTTTACAAGGGATAATTTCTCACCCACTAGACCAGACAATTTTATTTCCACCTGCCTTTCATCATATGCTCTCCCAGGTTGTGATAGAGCCAGTTTCTCCTTCCCAGATAGGAAAATGTTTTTATTCAAGGATGTTTTAGTGCCAAAGATAGAAAATGCTTGGAGACCAATTCTGGATCTTTCTTTTAAACCTGTTTGTGATAGTGCTCAAGTTCAAAATGATGGCATTTCACAACTTGCTACCTCTTCTGCCTCAATCAAGTTTCCTGGTAGCACTAAATTCAAAATATGCTTATCATTGCATCTCTATTTATCCAGACTTTAGGCATTTCTTACGTCTTTCTGTGTCTAACTCATATTATCAATTCTCTACCTTATCCTTTGGATGATCCATTGTACCAAGAGTGTTCACAAAGTGTCTAGCTCCAGTTATACCTCATTGCAGGTGACAGGATATCCAGATTTTCATATTTAGATGATTTGTTTATCTTTGCAAAGTCTTTTTCAAGGTGTCAGGAATCTCTGACTTGGATGAGAGATCTCTTATACAAGCCAGGATTCCAAGAGAACACTAAAAAGTATTTTTGACTCGATCACATTGTGTTTCTGGGGTGTTGGCAAGACATCTCATTTCCAAGAGCTTTTCTTCCACAGAAGAAAAATTTATATATATATATATATATATATATATATATAGCTACATCTCTTTCTAAGGTATTCCACTTAGACTTTGGTCACTCTGAGGGAATATCTCAGGATTTTGTCTCTCATGGTATTTATGATTCAATGAAACTCCTGGCAAGACTCCACACAAGAAAGGCACAGTGGTATCTGAAGTCTCTATGGTCCCAGAGTCAACATCCTTTGTCTTTTCAAATCTCAGTGCTGGGGTGTGTCAGGAAAATAAATCACTTGATGAAGACAGCAAATATCTTTAAATCTGGGGCTCACCTTCTCCCTCCCTGTTCCAAAGTAGGCAGTCACTTCAGATACCTCAGAATTTGCTTAGGGAGCAATTTCAGGAGGGATAAAATTGAAAGGTGTGTGGGACACCAAGGATAGATGCAAGCAGATAAATATATACTTACCCTGATCAAGGCACTCAACTCTCTGAATCATCTTTGGTCCTTGAGACCTCTTCAAGTTTTTACAGACAATAACACGGTCATGTGTTATATCAACAAGCAAGGCGGAACTAGGTCATACCCCCTTTGCAGACTAGCCATTGTTAGTTTGGGATAAAACTTCACAGCACAATCTCACTCTACAGGTATCCTACATTCCTTTAGAGCAAAACTGTGTGCCACTCAAACTGAGGAGGACAAGAGCAAACCCTCACTAATGGAAACTAGATTGAAGGGGGTCTTCCAAAATTTGATCCATTTTTGTGGAGTTCCTCAAATAGACCTATTTGCCTCCTCTCTGAACAATCATCTGGCAAGATTCTGCTCCACGACTCCATGCAAAACAGCCTGGAAGACAGATGGCTTTTCTTTTCTTTGGACAGAAATGCTCCTGTATGCTTTTCCACCTTTTCTACTGATTTCAAGAGTACTTCTGGAGATTCAAAAGGAATCCCTCAAGATCATTGTGATGAGTCCCTACTGGCCCAGGCAACCTTGGTTCTGCCTTCTTTTGGAAATGGCCAGTGGCAATTAGGACAAGCATCCCCACAGATTGGATCCACCCACACAAGAACAGGGGCATGTAATAAACC
Source organism: Protopterus annectens (assembly GCF_019279795.1). Lineage (NCBI taxonomy): Eukaryota > Metazoa > Chordata > Ceratodontiformes > Protopteridae > Protopterus > Protopterus annectens. Next base: position 1,303,475,914 of record NC_056747.1, read on the forward strand.
CCCACCCCCAATCAACTTCAGTTGACTGCCTGAATGATGGGGTCTTAATTCCCTGTAAGCACCCGTTTACTGATGATGTGCATCAGGTACTAATGAAGCTCAACATAATCGGCAGCCATTCAGGAAAGCTCAACGTAATCAGCAGCCATTCAGGAAAGCTCAATGTAATCGGCAGCCATTCAGGAAAGCTCAACGTGATCAGCAGCCATTCAGGAAAGCTCAACATAATCAGCAGCCATTCAGGAAAGCTCAACGTAATCAGCAGCCATTCAGGAAAGCTCAATGTAATCGGCAGCCATTCAGGAAAGCTCAACGTAATCAGCAGCCATTCAGGAAAGCTCAACGTAATCGGCAGCCATTCAGGAAAGCTCAACGTGATCAGCAGCCATTCAGGAAAGCTCAACGTAATCAGCAGCCATTCAGGAATAGCTGTTTTCTTGTTTTACATTTGTGCGAGATACTATACTACAGCCTGTCTTCTTCCTAGTCAAGGTTCATTTATCAGCCATTTCAGCATATCTGCCTATATATCCTCTTTCAATGCATTCTCACGTCAAAATATTTTTAAAGGGTTTTTTCATATGAGGTCTGCATGAAAACTGGTGGGCTGTCCTTGAGATCTTAAGTTTGTGTTAAAGAAGCCAATCCAGCTAACCTGACTGACTTGAGGCTCTTAATATGGAAAATAGTTTTTCTGACTTCTCTGACCACTGCAAGAAGGATATTTCAAGTTGCAAGCTCTTATTGTGACTCATCCCTATCTCATTTCCACAGAGACAGGGTTACTTTGAGAACTAATCCTCCTTTAATGCCTAAAGTAGTATCTGATTTTAATTTAAATCAAACTATCCATCTTCCCAATTTCTTTCTTGCACCTAAAAATGAGGGAGAAAGGATACTCCATACTTTGGATGTCCACTTACAACTCGGGTACTATCTTGGGGTAGGCAAGTTCACCCTTCAGTTTGAAAAAGAATATCAGGGCTGACTTTGGGAGTGAAATTCATGAAAAGATTATATAAATAGACGTTCTTGTAATATGAAGGATGTGAACAGCTCTCCTGATAGAACTAAATCCTTCAAATCTTCACCTCAATTGTTCATTTCTTGTGAACGTAAGAAGAATGGACAACCTGTGTCAAGACAGACTATTTCCAAATAGTTGTCTAAGGATATTACCTTTTGTTATACTCACTACAACAAAACTATTCCAGACAGGGTTAAGGCATGTTCTACCAGGGCCTTGGCTTCATCTATGACTTTTTGAAAAGGGTTAGATTCTAGAAGTATTCTAGAAGCTGCAACTTGGCCCTCTGTTCATAATTTCCCAAAGCAATATAAGCTTGATTCCTTCCCTAAGTCTAGATCAGACTTTGCTAAGACCATTCTCCTGAGGCTCCTGGGGTCTTCCTCTTCCACCTCCAAAATTTAGTAAGCTAGAGTAATTTATCCATATAGCTACATCTACTACATCAGTGATCAGTATGTCAGCAGGGATAAATATGATGAACATAGTAGCACTGTGTAAGTAAACTTACCATAAAAAAGATGTTCGAATGACCATTGCTGCAATAGCTACACCTTCCATCCATCTCCCTTGTTTTTGGTTTATTTTTTATGGCAGGGAGTGGACATACATTTTTTGTTATTCCTAGCATTGTCCTTTCAGGGCTCAGCTTCCATCTTTCTGTTAGCATGGCAGCTCTGAAGGGCATGGTGCTTAAACCTGTCTTTTCAGTCAGCTCAGCTTGAGCTGACTGATAGTTTGGGTGTGTGGAAGGTGCCCTGAAGCTTTAGAAGCTGGCTGGTTGTTATATCCTATGCAGGACATAACCCATATAGCTAAGACTATTACAGCAGTGATCATTCAAACATCTACTGTTATGGTAAGTTTACTTGCACGAGTGCATTTTCTAGTACTAAACTGGAGCCATTTAGCTTTCTGAAACATATCGCAATGGTAACTTTGCAGAGAAATGACGTAATCAGCAGATTTTGTTACAGGTAGCTCAGTGTGAAGAGGTGTTCTTGGTGGAATTAAGAGACATGAGAGGTAGTCCAGTTCTAGTCTGGGTAATTGTAAACCCTTAGCAAGAAATGCTCTGACTTCAGGGGTAAGGTGACCAAAGCTGTAGACAAGGGTAAGGTGGTTCACACAGCCTATCTTGACCTCGCCAAGGCTCTCAACACCATCTCCCATTCTGGAATTATAGATAAACTCACTAAACTAGGTATAAATCCTTACGTCACAAGATGGGTTGCCAATTGGCTCACTGACAGAACCCACACTGTAAAAGTTGCAGACTCCAAATCTGACTTCAAACCAGTGACAAGTGGAGTACCACAGGGTTCAGTCCTGGGCCCTCTCCTGTTTGGTATCTACTTCTCTGAAGTACAGGCTAACACAGAAGGCCTTTGGCTAACAAAGTTCACAGATGACTGCAAACTAGGAGCCATAGTTGAGTCCCCAAATGATGTGGACATCCTATAGAAGGGCTTCACTGAGACAGATGCCTGGTGTCAGAGCCATGGCCTCAAGCTCAATGCCAAAAAGTGCATTGTCATCCCCTTTAGTAAAAACTCTGTACCCATGAACTACCACATAGGCGGCAGTCTACTTAATGCTGAACGTGTGATAAGAGACCTTGGGACCCAGGTGGACAGTAATCTCTCCTTTGATAATGACATCGCCACAGTACTCAGGAAATCCTTCTACATGGCACACCTCATCACAAAAGAGTTCTCATCCAGGAAAAAAGAGGTCATTGTTCCCCTCTACTCGACACTCATTAGACCCATTATAGAGTACAACGCCTCTTTTGGAATGTACCTCACAAGACATCTGCAGCAGCTGGAAAGGCCACACAATTACCTCACAAAGAGGATTACTGGCCTCAAACAGATGCCCTACACTGATCGTCTCAAAAAACTCCAGCTTTACTCCACAGCATATTGCCTACTCCGAGGTGATCTCTGCCTAACATATAAGCTATGTCAAACCCAGAGCTGTTCAACATGCTGCACCTAAAGAAATCTCAATCCATCCAAGCTACATGCTCTAGGGACCTAAATCTTGTCACCACAATAAACAGGACATGCTGGAGGGATAGATTCCTGTCCCAGAGACTTCCTATACTCTGGAACAAGCTACCCATCTATGTCAAGCAAAGTTCCTCATTAGCACTCTTCAAGAAAAATCTTGATGAGTGGATGCGAAATAGGATATACACCCTGGGGATCACTTCTGTGGCTTTGCTCGACAGAGGCACAGGAAAATAACTTTCTTGGGTGGCGTAAACCAGGGAACTTTGTTGGCTAGGATTACTTAGGCCCTTGGCCGATAGCCTAGTACCTACCTATGAACCTATGAACTTATATTGTGAGTGAATGAAAGTGTGGGTTCTACATAGACCCCACAGTAATGGTAAGTGTGGACCTGCCTAGTTTGCCCTTTGCTAGATCTAGTATTGTAAGAAAGCCATTACTACTGTCCTTTGGTATGGTGCAAGGAGTATGACTGCTGATTTTTAATGTGAAGGTGAAGTTTGCCTTCAAACAGTTATCTACAGATTCTGTCCGTATCTTTTTGGAGATGCATTTCGACTGAACTGGTTGAGAGTCCTCAGAGGTAAAGAAGGATATCAGCAACAAAGACTGTTATAGTTTCACAAAAGGTGTTGGGTGTGTTGTTACCTATGAAAATAGAGTGCATATACATCAATGTTCCTGTAGTTACATTAATGACTTTTGTGTATTTATGCAAATCAACTGTGTTTACAGTGACATAATCAATGGGTTTTTCTTTCACAAAAACCTTGCTCCAATGTCTCTGTATCCTTGTTCTGTTCTGTCTTTCATTTCTCCAGTCTGATCATTCCATTCTCTCCATGAGCCTCAGGGTCCTTCTCCCCCAGATTTCTGCTCCAGCTACTACATGTATGACTTCCAGTTCCCCTCCGATATTCACCTCAGGTTGTGCTCTCTTCCAGCACCTGTCTATCTCCCTTTTCATCCATCCAGCCATAAATTTTATTCATATTTGTTCCTCTCATGTTCACCCTTCCTCAGAATCATCCATTCAAAACAGTCACAAATTCCAGTGCCTGCAGTAAGTTCCTCTTACAGACTTTCCCCACTTTATAATGGCTTTACTCCACTATCCTAGTATCTATCTACTTTGTCAGCAAATATGCAAGTAACTTTCATCTTCTCCATTAGACCTGCAGCACTCCATCCACAATGTCCTTTAGCTTATTTTAAGTGATAGTGGGATAACTCAACATGTATAACAGCCAAATATGTTGACTATATATTGCTCTACCTTTAAACTCCTGCACATCATTAAAGCTAACAATGCAACCATTTCCCATGTTTATGCTTCTGTCTCTGTGAAAAATAATAAAACACTTTCCTTGCCCCCACAGTATCTTTATTTAGCATCCATATCTTCCCTTTGTTTGACATAAGCAACTTTCTATCATAAACCAAGTCTTCTTCTCTTCTGGGTCTTTCTTCTTCTCCTTCATCACACTCTTTGTTATGTTTTTCACTACTTCTTAGTATAACCAGTCCGGTTTTCCATGTATGTATCCCCTTTTCCATGTATTTATCCCCTTTTCCATGTATTTATCCCCTTTTCCATGAATTATCCCCTTTTCCATGTATTTATCCCCTTTTCCATGTGTTTATCCCCTTTTCCATGTATGTTTTGTTTGTGTCTTTCGGCTTTTCTCGGTTAGGGGTCGCCACAGTGGAACTCCGGTCCAAAAATGATTGGCAGTAGATTTTTACGTACTGGCTTGCCAGGCCTAATGCACAACCTTCAACGAAGGAACGCCCATTCATGCATGTTGCTACACAGAAGACGTTCTGAGAATCAAACAGGCAACGTCTAACTGTGAGGCGACAATGCTACCGCAGCACCACCATGCATGTATTTATTTATTTTATCATTTTTGATTACATAGAGCACTGATCAAGGTGGTCGGTTTTCAGGTTGTGCCTGAAAAAATGAGTATAAAGTAAAAGTAGAGAAAGACGTCATTTACAGTACAGATGAAGAGTCCAGAAACAATACTAAGCATGTAAAAGCATTATAACAACATTGTACAAGTCTGCCTAGCACAGCAGGCATCTAATATAATAGAAGCATGCAAAACAGTACAACAACATAGTAGATGGAGAAGAGGTGGAGAGTGTGACGGAGAGCTAGTGTCATGGAGGGTACATTTACATAGATGTATATGCATTCCCCCTTGTTTAGCCCCTACTGCTCCCACATTTCTTAGAATGATATAAAAAACTCACACTTACACTTCATAAACTTATTTCCCACTTTCTCTACCACATTCTTCCTTCACCCGTTCAAAAATAAATCTATTATACATAAATACAACATGAAAATGTTGGCTTTTTATAAACAGGATATTTAGCTGTAACCAGCTGACGCTATGATATGACACTCATCACCCCCTTTTCTGCTACTGTCCAAACACTTTTCCAAGCTCTCATATTTACCTGTATCTGTAACACTTTTCCAAGCTCTCATGTTTACCTGTATCTGTAACACTTTTCCAAGCTCTCATGTTTACCTGTATCTGTAACACTTTTCCAAGCTCTCATGTTTACCTGTATCTGTAACACTTTTCCAAACTCTCATGTTTACCTGTATCTGTAACACTTTTCCAAGCTCTCATGTTTACCTGTATCTGTAACATTTTTCCAAGCTCTCATGTTTACCTGTATCTGTAACACTTTTCCAAGCTCTCATGTTTACCTGTATCTGTAACACTTTTCCAAGCTCTCATGTTTACCTGTATCTGTAACACTTTTCCAAGCTCTCATGTTTACCAGTATCTGTAACACTTTTCCAAGCTCTCATGTTTACCTGTATCTGTAACACTTTTCCAAGCTCTCATGTTTACCTGTATCTGTAACACTTTTCCAAGCTCTCATGTTTACCTGTATCTGTAACACTTTGCCAAGCTCTCATGTTTACCTGTATCTGTAACACTTTTCCAAGCTCTCATGTTTACCTGTATCTGTAACACTTTTCCAAGCTCTCATGTCTACCTGTATCTGTAACACTTTTCCAAGCTCTCATGTTTACCTGTATCTGTAACACTTTTCCAAGCTCTCATGTTTACCTCTATCTGTAAGCGTTCCTCTCTTCTTTATTACTTTCTTTTATGCCATCTACTATCTCTGCTCCTCGTGTTTCCAATTCCTTCTTTGTCCCCTTGCTTGTGATTCCAGTCTTCTCCAGCTAACATTTTCCCTCTCAAAATGAGCTCCATATTTGCTGCCCTAACCTGTCTAAAATCCAGCATCCCCATTGTCCTGTCTCACTCTGACCTCTCAGTGTTTTCTATGTTTCAGAGCTTTAACTCTGTAGCCATTAGATTCACAGTCAAAAAACAAATCTTGTAATAAATAAATGGTCAAACTTTTGTCACTCACAGTTTCCTAATATATTCCTAAACTGAAACTATGTTCTCCACTGTAGTTAAATTTACCCCCAAGCTATTCTTTTTCTCTATAATACCACTTAGATGTTGACTAGTGCACAGATACTCATCAGCTTCAGATTGTTTTTCATTTCTATGCATTTTCCTGCCATAAACAATGAAGGACTTATAGTTTTTTTTTCCTATTCAGACTTCACATTGTTTCAGAAATGAATCTGTTTCTGGATCCATGATGTAAGCCAGATGGCAAAGATCTGTAGTTTTTATTGTTGTTCACCATCCACAGTTTTACATCTTGAGACCTGACTGCTGTGTTGAGGTCTATAAACAGCCAAAGTGAAACTTTTTTTCTTAAAGATATAGGTGTTGAAGAAATCTTTGTATGAAGAAAATGGATGAGTTATGATGCAGCACTATATAAACATACTGGCAAATGCTCTCGCTTTTGACCAAGGAAGTGTTGCATTTATCCATCTGATTCATGAAGGTACAAAATTAAGGACAGTACCAGAAATTACAGACTGCTGTCACTTGTTTCTTAGGCCACTGAAATGCCAAATTCCAATCACCCATGAGTGAGCAAGGCAGACATCTTTCACACCCAGCAAGACTGTGGAGGAGGCAGGGTTTGAATTTCTTTAACAAAACAATGCATTTCACCTATTTTGCATTGGAAAGCATACTAATAAACCACGTAAGGCTTTTACAAGCATATTGTAAATAGAGATCAGAGTAATTAATTTAAAAAGAAACACTGTTTCTACTTTGCCAGCTTATCTGCCCCCTGGCTCAAAGAGTCATCACTGTAATTAAATGGAGGAGTAAGACACCCATGTTTATGATGTCTAGGATATGTCATACTATGAATCCCAGTCCAATCTGTGAGGAACTAAAGCGATTGAAAAACAAAACCACAACAGTACAGCTGTCCTCATGGAACCCTTTCTGGGAACTAGATAATAAATACCAGGGTTTTGTTATTTGGTACCTTGTAATTGTTTTGAAATGGATTGACACTCTTACATTGTATACATAAGCTTTTTTAGTTGGTTGGATAAAAAGTATTGAATATAGAAGAGCAAATATGCATGTTAATACTTGGGCCGAACTGATTTCTCGGCATATGACATGTATGTTTTTGTGTATATGCACACTGATATACTTTATCTCTGTTCAGAACAATACACTGCAACACTGTTGAATGTAACTAACTCCAGTGCTTGGCATACAATGTTATAAGAAGTTTACCAATGGATTTACGGAACCTCCTTTTCCTATACATTTCATTTAAGTATTCCCCATGTTTAAAGAATCAGTTTCCATACATTTTTCGTAAAACCCTTTCACTGAATCTTTTTTTAAGTAGATATGACACAACACAGCATAACATATATAACAACTTAGTGTGTAACCAAAAGGCCTTTCATTTGATTTAACTTGGTCACTGTAGCAATCAATGGATAATATTTAACAGTGGAGAAAAGAGAAGGGCTTTTATCTCCTTTTCCTGAAAATCTTATTTTAATCTGATGAATTTGCATATTTAACAGACAAATAAAATTCTTCTGTACTATTAACTCTTAGCATATTTATGGTAGTCAAATGTTTTACAGACCTAATTTAAAATGAGCTATAGATTTAGTGATCCTTGTAGTTTGTTATCCATTAAGAAGCTTTTGTTCCTGTGCCTACATGCTAAATAACTTGAACCATCTAAACATCATGGTTACCAAATAGCAAGGAAAATGAATACATGCAAGCATAAGCATACAGAATCCATATCCATATCCATACCTTATACACCTATATCTGCAGCTGTCTGTACATCCACATACATGTGCACCAATGCACACATGTGCTATGTATTGACAGGTACAGATATAGATAGAAATCCATACATACACTGTGTATAATGCGTCAGCTATATACACATATATGTACATTTACAAAATAAGCATATATAATCTGAGGATGTCTGTTTGATATATCTAGGTCAGCTTTGAGCATTTCTTCACTTGAGATCTTTCTTCCAAATTAAATGAAGTTAGCATACTAAAGGAATGACTTAAGTGCAGTAACAGAATAAAAATAACAGAGAATGTATGTAAATAAACACATTTAATTGAAGTTACTTGGGAAAGATAATTACTGGCATGCAAACAAGTGCATGCGGTAACTGGCTTGCAAAGACATCAGATATGAACGTGCCAAATAGTATATGTTAGCACCAATAACCTTTAGGCGGATAGTTTTATTTGTAGCAAAGTGCTGGAACATATTGTACATGTATAAAACTATCGCAGTGAATATTTGTACCGCTTCGGGATTTTTTGGCTAAGATCAAGTGTGCAATGTGTACCATGACATATTGCCATACAGAATTTACTTTGAAAAACGTGTTCCAGACGATGGCAAGTTGTTTGCACTATTCCTGTGTGTATTTCGTGCACCAACAGATCCCTCCATGAGGCTGCACAGCTCTTCACTTTTCTGTCAGAAGCATGCAGGACATGAGTTAGCAATGCATTCATACCAGGGACCTTTGTCCCAGCAAACCTCACTGTATCCTTTCTTCTTTGGCTGCTTTGAACGCTTTAACTTTGATTGCCTGTTTATACTGGAAAACTTGTATTTATTTATGCTGCTGCACTTCGGCAGTTGATTTTTTAAAGATAAAAGTCTCGTTTTCTTTCATTTATTTATTCATTTGTTTATTGATCGGTTATCGGTAATACTCATTAGCCACAAGTACTTCTGTAGACTGGGGGGTGAAACCCGGAAGTACAAGATGGGCTGTGTGAGCAGCTCGTAATCTCATCAGTCTGTGCTAACCTACCCCACCCCCCCAACCCCCACCCCACCCCGTTTTTTTAAGCACGGGGCCCCGATGCCATTCAGATAAATCGTGGTAGAGGAGACTTCTGTGAAAATAACATTTCCACGATTTCCTACAAAACAGTTATATTTACCGGATACTTACTTCTCTGAGACTTGTGCCTGAACAAAATTTGCATTTCTGTTTTATTAACGGCGCCTTAATCTTTTAATTCGCTTCCCTTTAGGTTGCTTAAAATGCATATAATACTATTTATTCCACTGAAATGTCTGTGCTGTACAGTCTCCCATTTATTGCAGAGTTTTCGTCTGTTGTGTAATAAATCCTAAAAGTATATGCAGAATGATAAAATAACTGCAAGCCTTAGTATTGTTGAGCAGTCTGTATTTATAGTGATACATCCAAGTCACCAGCCGTATCTCTCATCAATTATTTATTATGTATTATTATATTCATTCAGAATGTCAACTCTCTCACCACTCCTGAAATTACGACAGCATCTAGACCTCTTTTAAAGAATATTTTAAAGCGATTACTAGTACCTTTTTAACCAAATCGTCCATGTGACTATTTCATTGCTTCACAGAACATACTTAAAAATAATTGCAAAGCACTCAAATGCTAAAAATACTTATATTCTAGCATACAGCTTATTTGTGACTTCTAGATACCCCAGGGCAATCAAACAGGACCAGTAATAACAAAAATATGAGCAGTGGGAGATGTTTGTCCATTGTATTATTAAAGTTTCTTAACAGATACAACCAGATGAGTTCACTTTTTTACTACAAGGCAATTGTATGCGTCCGCCAATGCGTGTGTGTGCGTCTCACACACACACACACACACACACACACACACACACACACACTTGCCAACTTGGTCAAGAATTCTGGACAAAACAAAAAATACATATATTTTATGCATACAATTCACTTAAAACGTTAATAAACCAGCAGGTTTTACAATAGCATTAATTTTTGAACCATAAGTAAAAAAAAACATTAATATATGATATTATTGACTGGATGAAATCCTCAGTGATTTATCAGAAAATCAAAACTTTTAGGAGGGGAAGGGCAAAACTATGAGGCAAAATCAGGCATGTTTTGCAAAAGTTTGTACTAAAAAGATACGATCAAACAAAACAAGGGAAGCTGCACGTTTATATTCTGATAATCATTTATTTGTTATATTTTCTAATTATTATTATTTTTTTTTGCCGATAAGTGAGCTGCTCCCCAGAGTTTATGCCTACCACGGAACTATGTGCAAAAGTGCCTTCACCCCCACTCCAACACAAAGTTAACAAGTAATCCCGAAAGAAAGGGGAAGATGCCCTGCTTTATGAAGTATATTGACGCTCTCTCTCTCTCTCTCTCTCTCTCTCTCTCTCTCTATCTCCATCTGTCTCTCTGGGCTGTAGATTTATCTATCTATCTATCTATCTATCTATCTATATATCTATATATATATCTATATATATATCTATATGTCTGTCTGTCTATTTATTTTGTTTACCGGGGTAAGCACAGGATCACATAAAATGAGCAAATATATTTACAGGTACAAGGATGTGATACAATAGATAGATAGATAGATAGATAGATAGATAGATAGATAGATAGATAGATACGCGCGTGTGTGTGTGTGTGTGTGTGTGTGTGTGTGTGTGTGTGTGTGTGTGTGTACTGATTCTTAGACTATTCTCATATTCCCGTTTTGTCTTTCTTATACACGTATAATTTGTTTCAAAACCAGAAAGACAGTACATCAGGTTCTAAAAATGTCTGCCTTCTGGAATCTACAGATCCTCTTGGAATACTTAAATGTTTTGTCCCCCAAATCTATACGCATTTTTTTTTAATTGTGGCTTATATGGGGACACTGTGGCATTTATCACTTCTACTTTGGAACTATGTTCTCCCTGCTTCTCTCTACTTAGGTCCTTATGAGTAAGGGGTCCGCAGATGTACACTAAATTTAGAATTTCGACATCTATATAGAAAGACAACAACTTACGTTGTTTTACTTTTCTTATTTTTCCTCCCTGGGCCACCACTGAAAAGGTTTTGCTTTCTTCCCAGTCGGACTATCCAGGTAAGCAAATGTAATAAGGAAGCAAATAAATAATAAATGCATTTTCTGTCAACGTGACACCCACTGGTAGAGCATTAAAATTGTAAAACTAATTTGTAGTTTTTGCGTCTTATGCTTGTGGGCTTCTGGAACTGGAGTTTAATTAAAGTTTGATGACAGAAAAGCATTTACAGCTGCAGCTATGTTGGATGGCAAACTTTAGCAGTCATTTATGTTAGGGAACATAGCTTCTGGCTGACATTTTGGCTACATAACTATTAATTTTCTGCTTTAGAACCACAGTGACATTATTGGCTAGTTTGGCTAGTGCAGTGTCACAAATTACAAACACGGTAGTTATAACTTCTATTTAACAGGCAATGCAAGTCCTCAAAACAAGGAAAACATGGCCGCCTTTATCCAAGACATGGCAAACTGTGGAATACGCCATTTCATGCCTTAAGATGCATCTCCGAAAAGAAGGTCTTTGGCATACTCCTGAAAATAATAATACTAATAATAATAATAATAATAATAATAATAATAATAATAATAATAATAATGGTGGGGACAATGGAGGTGGCATTGTGATGTGACTTATTACCTTATCACTGGTCATTAAAAACTATGGTCATTGGGTCACTTATTTTCTTGGAAAAAAAATATTTTTGTATACATACATTTTAATCCGTCCTTGGCCATACATATATTTTAGGGCATTTTTTTTCTCTAGTTGTTGTCTGGTACAGGCACCTTCAACATTACTGTTCCAGTCCAGTTTACAGATTACTTCACATACTTTATTTTTAGTTACACAAATTTAATGTGCTGCCATTTCCTGCTAGTTCTTATGTTTTGTGCTTTGTAGATAGTGAAAGTTTACATAATGGTTGTCTCAGTCATGTTTACATGTACTATGCCCTCTGAAAAGTTATTTGTACAACTCGTGTCTATCTCTGCAGTAAGTGCACTATTCTCTTAAAAAAGAATGCTGTACTTTTTATGTAATTCAAGTACATTTTATTTCAACTTTGGCCATTGCTATGTTTTAGGGTATTTTTTCGTTCACATGCCATCAACTGTCAACTATGTATCGAACTCATGACTAGTATGTTCTCAGATAAACTTTACAACCAATATAGTTAATCAATTAGTGTTGATTTTGTATAATATAATACATGTTAACTGTCTCATTTCCCACCACTCTGAATCATACGGTTTGTTACCTCAAAACTGTCTCACGTAAAACTATTTTTGAATTAAAAAACGTGTGCAGTGATTGCTTTAGCGCTGGCTAACATTTTTAAATAGTGGAGAGGGTTTAACGCAGGTTGGGGTGAATGGTAAAATAGTGATGCATGTAACTTTTACAAATATTGATTTGAAATAATATAATGATTACTGGAACACTTTTTTGTTGTTCAGTGTTGTAAAATTAGTTTGTATAACTAAACACAGTGTCTGTTTATAATTAATAGAGTGTTTGTGTTTAAAAAGAGCATATGTTTTTAGATCTAAAGCATATTAAAAAATAAAAAAACATGTGAGCGTGTATCTGTACTCTACGGAATTGCCTCACTTTGTTTGGCTCTCTGCTGCTTTATAGCCAAATTATCCAAGCTCTGTAACTATTTTTATCATCTTGTTACAGTGAAAGATTACACATTATTTATCTGATTTTGTAAAACGTGTTCCTATAAAGGAAAGACATGTTGTGTGTAACTATTTGATTATCAAAAGCAAACTGGAGTACCCTCTGCTCACAACAAATATCCAACACATTCAACATTCAGTCAGTGATAGCAGTTATAGGCAGAATATACAGAATATAGTGATAGCATTAAAACACAGACAGATGGGGAGAGGAGAGAGACACAGAGATAGAAATACTCTAGTCTATGCAGTTGTGTAAGGATGCTCAAAACCATTAGGACCACTGCCTGCTATGTCCAGACTGTGAAAAATTTAATCAGCTACATCACAAACCAAATCTTTCCATTCAGTTGTCATAAAAGCAATTTGCAGAGATAGTGATGATTTTTTTTTCATAATAGAACTTTACAGGGATAGTAATAACTTTTAATATGGTGAACTGGAAACATTGAGGCACACTGAACGCTATATTTTCACAATCGGGCAATAACTTCTCACCCTGGCTAAGTTACCAGCAAAAACACGTTTTGATTTAATAAAATCTAAAATAATAATCTTCATCAAAAAGTAAAAAAATAAACTAAAAAATAAAGTAAAAAAATTGACACTCCCGGTCAACAAATATAAATAAATATATAAATAAAACAATGCATAGATTATATATATATATATATATATATATATATATATATATATATATATATATATATATATATATATATATATATATATTAGTCTTTATTTTCTTGTTTTACTGTATTTGTGATGATTGTTCTAATTGCTTAAAAGAATTAATTAATCTGAAAGTGAATTGTTGCAGTTCATTGTCTATAGGTGTTCTCTCTTGGTAAACATTTAAATAGAGTTACTTGTCTTGGAGAAAACATGGTTAAACTGTAGAGCATTTTATGCAAGCTTAGGAAGCTCACGATGCAATTAATATGTTAACACTCTTTACTTAAACCTTTTATTATCCTGCAAACCACGCAGTGAGTTTTCCATTTGAACACTAACGGCGTGTTTGCTTCTGATTCAAAAGGTGTTGTGCTGTCAAGGTTCTCTGACAAAGATCCATTGAAAATTATAGTTGCATATTAAGAGACCTGCATATTTCTCTCCATTAATTTTAAATACGTGGTTCATCAAGGCACACTACATTTGCTTTAGGAAAATACTGCAGAAACACTCAACACCAACCTGATGGCACATTGTGATGGCGAATTTGCAACTTTGTGGGGTTCTTTCATCCGTTTCAGATATTTCTGATCCTTCTTGCTTATTCTGGACTGTTTTGTGATCAGAAATTATTTTTCATATCGATATTCTGACCAGCAATAACAGTCCCAGTCCAGTATGATCCAATATGATTGTTAAGCCTGCCCCCCCCCCAAAAAAAAAAAAAAACTGCAACTCTGTTCAGCAAGACAACTTATTAATTCTGTGGCATACTTTTCATTGTCAGGTTGCATCTTAAAAATAATAGCTTTTCTGTAATCATTATGAATGTCGAGTCTGGTGCATGCTTGTTCCTTTAATAAAAATCCAGTTAAGGTCACCTTGTATGAAAAAGTTTGTGTTCGGACTCAATGTAATGTTTTACTGACATTCCCGATTGGGCTGTGTGAGGAAACATGAGGCTGTATACTGGCTTACTGCATTTCATGTTTGCTTTTAAAATAATCTCATATAAAAATAAGACCATGATCTTTATATTACTTATTGTCACTGTGACCGTGCTCTCTTCATATATCAAAATATAAAACTTCCTTACAAAGGACGGCTTTTACGCCACCCCCCCCCCCGTCTCGTAAGACCCTGATATCACCAAAAGGAACGCCTTTCTGAGGAAGTAGTCGCGCTTGAAACACCGGGGTACCTGACTCTTTTGCATAAAGGTCAGACACGGCTGGAAGGTCAAGGCCAAGTTTAATGGTTCCAGTTTGTTTACTGCTTTCTTGGTCTGAACTACTGGCGCTAATCCTTGACTGTACCTCAGAGCCAACAATCACTGTGTGTCGTGCCATTTCAGCCAATGTGCAACGGGACTGCATGCAACATTCACTAAATAGCAAATACCCCCCCCCCGAAAAAATAAATAAAATAAATAAATAAACAAATAAATAAAGGACATTGTACTTTCCAAAAGGTTTCTACGTGCTGCATTAGCTTTTTAAGTGCACACTGGTTGGCAGTACACTGGGTGGGTGAGAGATTAAATAAGGGGACATTTAAAATAATACATCCTAAACCTTTTTTCAGAAAATGTGTAACAACGTGCTTAAGGAGTGATCAGTCTTAAGTACAAAAAAACGCAGAATCGAGTGCTATAACAGTTTTACTGTTTTATACAGGATGCAATGTTCCTTTACCAATTATGTCGTAGCACCGAGTGAGTGTGCCTTCTTGTAACACAAAATAGTTTTAGAATTTAGAAGAGTGTACAAACAAGACTCAGCACTGGCTGTCTAAGGTGCTACATTTTAAATAAGTAAAGATAGTGATTATTTGCGAAATATATAGAAGCCCAATATTGGTTCCTGAGCATGATGTCTCTCCATCCATAACGTTTTGTTTCATTTAAATGCTATAAAATACAGTCAGATATGTTGCCTTCTTATTTAACAGTGACAAGACAAATTTTAACGAAGCACACAAAAAGCAGCAATGAAAACGAAGACAAATGCAACATAAAAGGGTAATGCGAAAACCATGTCTCTAGCCCTTACTCATAATATTACTTCTTTACTTTTTCATTCGTCCTTTATTGCCCTTCTTCTTTTACCCCACTATGTCTCCTATGCCCCTGTTTTCTCACTTTGCCTTCTACTCTCATAGTTGCATTTACCTTTTCTGAATTGACGTTCCTCCGCTTTATCTTCTCTTTCTACATGTATCTAAACTCATTCCGACGAATCTTTCATGTTATTACTGCATTAAAGATAAACAACTTTTTAAAATGGTGTACGCTCATGTATTCTGTTTATAAACGTATCTGTCGCACACATTGGTATTCTTTATAACTATAATAAATGAAGAGCTCTTCTCTCAGGTCGGTCCTCCAAGGAAAATGGGCTTTGCTCAGTCCGACTGTCCCTGTCAACAAATGTAAAATACATAAATAGACATATATATATATATATATATATATATATATATATATATATAAAGATATAGATATAGATACATACACACATACATGGACACATGCATACATACACACATATATACCAGCATACAATCATACAAATATATACATACATACATACACAGACACATACATACATACACACATACATGGACACATACATACACACATATATACAAACATACATTCATACAAATATATTATATACATGCATACATAGACACACACACACACACACACACACACACACACACACACACACACACACACACACACATACATGGACACATACATACACACATATATACAAACATACATTCATACATATTATATACATACATACATATTATATAGATACATCGCATACCTCTCAAGTGTACCTCATTACGAGGGACGTACCTCAATTGGGGTCTTAAAAAGTTCATGTTCCTCGAAGTTCCTCATTGAAAGGGTCTGTCACACATTCAGTGTTAGGAAGTTTTTTAAAAACTCATATCCATGGTAATAGAAATTAATCATATTAATTCATTAAAAGATCTTTTTTTTTATAAATAAAACCAGCATATTTTAACCATCCTATGACCTTCCTAGTTGAAGCTGTTAGTAAGCCATTAGTATGTGTTCCACATTTTGCCCATTTGTTCCACATTATGAAGGCTAGTGTTCCTCATTTTGGAGATGGAAGGTTGAGAGCTATGGATACATGCATTCATCTGTTTATACATACATACATACGTGCCAAAGCAGGGAAACTTTGGAGTCTACTCTTACACGTCACTTTTATCCTGGGACTTAAGCACAATGCATACAAGGCTATTATTTGCTGTGCAGACCCGTGTTTGGGTTTATCACGTTCTCTGTCTAAGCAAGTTGCTTAATCACACAGTGCTCCTCTATTGCCCCTAAAACTATACAAATGTGAATACCATCCTAGTGGGTTTATCTGGTCAATAAATGGACAAATATAATTTAGACTTTTGGTTGCATATCATTTTGGGTATTTTAATTGTAAATAATAAAGCACATAGTTTGCGCTTTCGTGTAGCATACTGCGATTAGCAGACTGGGGTTTGATTTATGCATTTATTTGTTTGTTTGTTCGCTTTCTCATATCTACTGCAGCCACAGTTATTACCTTCAGCCTGTCTTGTTATCCCATTTGATTGTGCTAAACATATTGCAGGGTACAGTCTGTGTTGTTTAATAAAAGATAAGATGCACTTGCTTTAATATGGGTAACGACCCTATTAAAATAAACTAAAGCAGGAACACGATCTGAACTTCCACCGCATCTAAGACTGCGTTTGCTTTCAATAAGATTTCCAATCTAATTCCCGCATGTTTTGTAGCTACCGTTATGCACAATAAGGATGTTGCTTACAACAAATGGTTAGAATTAGTTTTTTTGCTGCATTTCAGCTGTTCACCCTTAAAACAGAAGCAGTGTGTGTGTGTGTGTGTGTGTGGGGGGTACCTGCTCCTGTAATGGCGTACAGGCATTCCTTGTAATTTACTTACTGACATATACAGATGCCTAACTTTTTATCGAACTGTAAATGTAAAAAAACAGGAGGCTTTAAATGTTATGATTTACAATTCCAGTGTCTGAAGTTTTTGAATTTCAGTTGATAATATTAGGGATAGACAGGAACACATACAGGCACACTGTATGCAAGGTAGGTAGATACATGGCTGGAAAGAACCACGCAGGAGGTGGGCCCGGGTACCAGACAGCTCTACCTCTTAGCACAAAAAAGTCTGGAGAAAGACAAGCATAATCGGGAGACAAAGGCCCAAGATTAATTAGGGACCTGCTTTTTTTAATATTGCTCTTACAAACTTAAAAAGGATTCCAGAATAATAGGTTTTCTGAAGGACGCGAAAGTCTGAAAAATCAAATGTTTGTCATTATTTAATAACTTCAGTCTTCAATGATTTGCCAGAAAACCACAACTTTTATGATGAACCGACCGAAAATATGATGCAAACATGTTGACACTTTGCAGAATTCTTGCAGAGTTGTGAGGTGTGCGGCTGCATACCTCTCAGCTGTACAGATTTTTGCCTCATATTTTGGTCTGTTTTTCATAAAATTGTGGTTTTCTGTCAAATTAGTGTCAAATTATTAAAGACTGAAGAAAATAATGACAGACATTCAAGTTTCAGACTTCATATCCTTCAGAAAAATTCAAGCTAATGTAAAACCTGTTATTCTATCAACTTTCTAAGTTTGTAAGAGTAATATTTAAAATTGTCCCTATTTCTGGACGTTTGTCCCACTTTTATTTATGGCTTTGTCCAGATTTCTTGCTCTAAGAGGTTGAGAGGTATGATATGATATGTACTCACATGAGAGTGCATCTTTGTGTGTATCACATCCATATATTTATAGTTACCGTATATTATTGTTGGTAGGTTTCATGGACTATCAGAGCATACCTTCACACATTCCACACCTTAACATTATGACGCCTCTAGTCAAATGCAAGGGTGCGTGCAAAAGATCTGGTTGCATACTCACAAATTCCTGCAAATAGTCAGCAATTGCTGCATTCCCCCCCCCCCCCCCACACACACACACACACACACCTCTGCCACTACCACAAATGTTTAGGATGTATTCACATCCTTTCTTGTTTCTTCCCCATATTAAAACGTTGGATTCCTTCATTCTGTGTGGGCACAGAAGCTGTCAAAAGTTTAACTGATCAAGTCTGTACACTGCCTCATAATATGTATTTTAACACCCAGTGCTACAATAGTAATAAATACACGGTTTTATGATTTTGAGGAGTGACATAATGAACCACCCGGCCTCCTTCCAAAAATGCAGTCAGAAGTCGACACTGAATATTTGTATGTGCACCATTTCTCAGGTGGTGACGTTCTGTCTACAATTACTAAGTGCACTGAAATCATGATGTCATAAACAGTACAAATGACCAGGCTAACCCCAATGTGTGTGTGTGTGTGTGGGGGGGGACTTCCTACAACTACATCTCTGTAAGAAGCATTATAGTAATAAATAATCAATGTTCTTGTCAATATCTGTCACCCATACCGCTCAACTGTTCAGATTTGTGTAGAATGTCCAGATTTGTGCCTTATATTTTTGGTTTGATCTTCATAAAATTTGTGGCGTTCTGGAAAATGACTGAGGTTTGAAGTCACCAACTAATGACATACATTTGAGTTTCAGACTTAACATCTTTCAGAAAATGCATTCTAACACAAATCCCGCCATTCTAGTAACTTTTTTAAGTTTATAAGAGCAACATTTCAAATCTGTCCCTATTTTTGCCCCCTCGCCTTATTATTTTAGGCTTTGCCCAAATTTCTTTTGTTAAGATGTTGAGATCTATACTGTCAAGATGAGTCTAGATGGGACCAAACAAATCAGAAAACAATATAATGTCATGATGAGGACTGCAGGCGATCAGAAGTACGAGTGACATCAGTTTGGGTGGAACAAATAAACCAAGTAGCACTGGAGCAGACACGTATCAAGCATAGTCGACACCCCACCCCTACCAAAAAGTTAACTTGACACAGATAACAAAGGTCAGATTAGTAAGGAAATGAACACTGGTTACAATAACAGGGTCTCTTTATAATAACATTTTAATTCATTTTTGTTTTGCATTGTTTACATTTTGAGTTTAATTGTGTCGACCTAAACTATGCAGACCGAGGTGTTAAGAAGTGTACGCATTTCTCGGTAAAACTGTACCAAGCAGTCGTTTAAATTCTGTCATACCTACCGTGTTATCAGCCGATACTGTAAGGGGAATGACAGGATGACAATAAAACATAACGATATTTGTACCCACAACTCTCCTTTCCTAGACTATCACTTAAAATAAATAATGTACGCTTGTCTCTGTCTCAAGACACGCACGCACGCACGCACGCGTGCGTTCGTGTTTTTTTTTTAACCAGATTTGCCCTAAGCTCCATTTTTAGAGGGGATCTGAAGTTGAAACCTTCCAAAAGCAATAATACATGCATGAACAAGTAAATATAAGGACATGCAAGTTCTTATTAAAGGACTAATGGATCAAAATGTGAAAATCAAAAGTCGACAAAACCGAAACATCAGTTGTGTTTCTAATGATACAGGGAATATAATGTTATCTATACATTTACATTAAGTTACATTGTTATTGTCTGTAGATCTGACAGTACTAATGTGCGCACTCTGAGGTGCTGCTGTAGACCGTTGTTAGCTTTACTGGGCAGACCCCATTCTGTATGCATTCACTGATACCCCTCAGCTGCTCCCAATTTTACAGAATGTCCTTGATTTTTTCACTGTCCCTTTTCAAAGTTTTAATTTTCTCGTACATCACAATGGATTATAGTCTTATTGCTCATACCATGCATGTTAATAGAACATTTGTTGGTCTATTCACTTTTCAAATAAATTAAAACACTGTTTAAAGTTGTCCCATATGTCTGTATATAGATAGATAGGTAGATGAGTAGATAGGTAGATAGATAGGTAGACAGACAGATAGGTAGCTAGCTAGCTAGCATGTTATTTGCAATGCTATACTTGCTATTTTAAAGTTTTGCAACATATTTATATCTGTATTTATATCTGCACACATGCAGATGCACACACTGATAAGGGGGAGTGTGTAAGTTAAATGAAAATTCTTCTAATAAAGTAGATGAAGTCCTATGCACTCATGGAGGCAGGAAACAGTGCCGTTACTCAACTAGAAATGCAAACTGGGTTCAGGAAGGTGGTAGTAACCAAATTAACAAATAACATTAATAAGGGGGGGGGGCTTTCCTCATTTTAAAACTGTGGAAGCAAATGGAAGAAGGTAGTCATTTTAACAGTCTTTCAGTGTGAGGAGGTGAACTGGCACATTCTGCCTAACTCGGAAAAGGTAGAACACCTACTAGACACATTAATTGTAGTATATGAATCTAACAAAGATAATTATGTAATATTAGAATGCCCTAAAGGTGTAAACATTAAGCTAAGAATAAACAGCAAAAAGAATCTAAACCAGTTAAAGAAATATGTCTGCATACCTTCCTGACAGAACAGCTTACAACAATAAAACCAGTAGAAGGAAGGGAAATTACACAATAAAATATTGCAGGATGAACATATTGCAAAGCAGGGAGTAGAAGTGACTACCAAAACTGCACAGAAGGAAGCATTCAGTATACCTCTCAACCTCTTAGCACAAGAAATCTGGACAAAGCCTAATATAATGGGGGGACAAAGGCCCAAAAATAGGGACACATTTTAACTATTGCTCCTTGAAACTTAGAAAGTTGATAGAATAACAGGATTATACTACTATTTGTGTTAGCATGCATTTCCTTAAGGATGTAAAGCCTGAAACTCAAATTTATGTCATTATTTAGTGACTTCAATCCTCAGTAATTTGCCCCAAAAAACATTAATTTTATGAGGAAAACACCAAAAATAAGAGGCAAAAATCTGGACAGTTGAGAAGTATGTGACAGTCAGTGAAAGGATATATTATAAGGAAGTGAAGTTAAGGGATAGAGTGAGTGCACAATCTGAGAAGGATTCTAAAAGTTTTGCCACACTAAAACAGACAGCCCCAGGCATGGAGAATTCTAAACAACAGGTATGTGTTGAGGTAGGAAAGAAATTACCATTAAGAAATATTCCACTAGTGTAGTTATGTAAAAAGAAACAATACCTGGGCAGATTTGTAACCCACTTCTGTCATTGTAAGACAGAAAAATCCAATAAGAAAAGAGTCTGGGCAGGAAGTATCTGCAAGCAAGGGAAAGCATTAAAATGGGTGTAAAGGGAAAGCAACATAGAGAAGAAAAGGAGAGAGAGAAGGCGGTGCTTATACACTCAAATACAGAGGGGAAAAACCCAAAAAGGCAAAGACTGAGAAACAAGAAAACACTGAACAAAGCCTTAATGGTGTTCTTATTGAGACCAAATTCTGGAACTCTAAGTAAAAGGAAGAGGGCTCAGCATATCTGGGTCACAAAGAAAGAGAACAAGAAAAAAATAAATGCTAAGGATCACAACTAACACTAGCTAAAATCTGGCTTTGCTCAAAGCCAGCATAACCTATATCCCTAAATGTGAACAAGTACATTTTCATTCCTTATACCTCCTTACTGTCCCTTCTTCACTTACTTCCTTACTTCTATCTAATTCTGTTCCCTGACTTTCTCTCTAAATATACCATAAGCCTGTTTTTTTCCTCACTTCATATTGCACTTCCTGTTTGGTTGTCTTTCGGCTTTTCCCGGTTAGGGGCCGCCACAGCGGAACTCCGGTCCGCTAATGATTGGCAATAGATTTTCATGAACGCTGAGATGCCAGCTCAATGTTCAACCTTCAACGAAGGCACGCCCATTTATGCATGTCTTTCGATGCCCACGCAACCACGGGGAGGACATGCAGACTTCACACAGAAGGCACTCCCCGCACTCTAGCCGAGAATCAAATGGGAGAACCTCTTGCTGTGAGGCAACAACACTACCGCTGCATGTATTAAATTAAATTACCTTTAATTTCTGTACAAACTGTCTAAAATGTCTGTAAATATTAAATGATTGTCATATAACTTGTATCAATTCTTAACCAATGTTTTTATATTATCACTAATTTGTTATAATTATTTAAACTGCAGATATTTTTGTTTTATTTTTGAAGATTATAAAATGTTTTGTAATAATTTGGAGCTTTTCTCCCCAGGCCTTCACTGAAAATGGGCTTCTACCCAGTTGGACATTCCTGGTAATCAAATCAAAAGAAAGAAAGAAAGATAGATAGAAAGAAAGACTATTGGTATGAGTTGCCTTTCTATGAGAAACGTTAGACATGGAAACCACGGCAGCTATGTTGGTGAGAGAAAAGGCAGTGCCTTCAACATCATGACTTTCTGACCTTTAGGAAACTCCAAAGATGGCTAACCTTTGGGTAAGTCTCTTACATTTTTAAAGGAAGCAGAGCAATGGAAGATATAGCTAGAGCTGTAGGCAAAGAAGATGGAAGAAGCAAGCCTTCGTTATATCCATAAACTGAGTCACAAAATAACTTATTATTTGATGTACATAATTGTGACAAGGGTGGATGCAATCAGCACAGCTATTTGGAATTTTATAAATAATTATGTCACCTGTGAATATCAACATGATGTATATAAGATGCTTGTGTTACAAATGTGTTAGAACTGTACGTCATGTGTATATCAAACTGCTGGTACAGAAGTATGTGTTGAAAAGAGTTTTGCAAAATGGTGTTTGAAATGTAACCATAGTGGGCCCTGTTGGAATAGAACACAAATGTACATGCACTATTGTAACTTTTTAAATGCATATATTTTAACAGTGAAAACTGAAATACAGGAGGTTAACTTCAGAAAAATAGCTGAAATTAAATTACTTTACTACCAAGCAATAAAAGATGGTATATTTTAGTTTTCATTGCAGCTACAGACACAGAGTTTGTGTTGAGAAGCTTTCTGTATTGTCTTCGGAGTGAACTAATTACTATCTCTGAAGGTATGAAGGAATGCAATTGTTTTATGACTTTCAGCATGTGCCAAAGATCTGAGGGCTATGTATTTTCACAGGTAGATGCTAAATACTGCCAGCTTCCAGCAGTGGGGGTTTCACCTGGGATAGAGTCAGATGACAAGAAATGATGTCATTCTACAAGCTGTCCCAGCCGTAATACATGAGATATTAATTTCAGAACTCTCTGAGAGACAATGTATTCAGGAGCGGCCTTATGTCAACTGGTGCCCTAGGCAAAAGGGCTCCACAACACACCCTTCCACACCTCCCGGTGCCTCCATCCTGGTCTACCTCATCTAATAAATACTGGAAAAGTGCCCCTGCTAGAGCAGCACCCTAGGCGGCTGCCTAGTTGGCCTATGCCTAAGGCCGACTATGAGTGCATTCTGTATTCTGCCTTGGACCTGACAACAACAGGAAACATTCACCACACAAATGCCTTGCTCTGATGAAGTAAGTTACTAGGGAACAGTATAATTTTCTTGGATATAGTCAGGAATATAGTAAAGCTTAGTTTATATATTTTTCTTTATTTATTTGAGACTGTCCTGCAATGTTGTTTTAAATATTTCCTGTGATTTTGAACTCTGATGTCACTGTGAATATATACTAAGCATTTTTTTGTTCTTTTAGTATTTATTATTAAATATATTTAAACCATTAATTGTGGCTGATCTGTGTAGAGATATTTAAGTTATGGTGATACTGTGTGGGCCACTCCCAATAGCCTTGCTCTTGGTCAAACTACCATTTTAATTAATATTAATACTACACAGTAAGATTGGACACCCTTTATTAAGGGCCTTAAAGTAGCTGATAAGGAGTTGGCTGGTGGCAGTGTGATAACTACCTTATAGTCTGGGCAAAAGGAGGCATAGCTAGTAAACTTGTGCCAGCCTTTCCCAGGTGTGTGTGTGTATGTGTGTGTGTGTGTGTGTGTGTGTGTGTGTGTGTGTGTGTGTGTGTGTGTGTGTGTGTGTGTGTGTGTGTGTGTGTGTGTGTGTGTGTGTGTGTGTGTAAATCAAACCTCAAAGAGTGTGTGTGTCAGCTACTTGGGCAGGGACAAGAAGCACTGGCTGGACAGAGAGGGTGCTAGAGGTCTTGGCTTGGCCACTCACCTGAGATTTCAACTCTATAGCTGTGCCAGTAGGAAGCCTTATTGGGGATCTGGAGAAAGGCGAAGAAACCAGCCCCAGACTGACTGTGGTCTCTGTGTGCTCTTAAGAGAAATTGCACTTGATACAGAGAGCTGCATCTGGAAATACTGTGTGTGTACCTGTCATCCTGCAGTTGTACACCCCTCACGGTTGCCAGTGGTGAGGACTGAGGCTCCTTGATTACTGGTCCAGTAGTGGGTCTTCGCAATAATAATATCAGGGATTGATGGGAAGTAGTGTGTCAACTGTCGGTGCCCAGGCCTTTCAGAAATGTAGTGATGGCAGTAGCACATGGACATGTAATAGGAGGACACATGGAAATGGATAAGACTAAAGCAAGGATCTTAGCAAGATTTTATTGGCCAAAAGTAAAAAAATGATAACGTCTGTGCTAGCTGGCCTGAATACTATGTAATACCCCCCTCCAGAAACCAGGCTTTAAAGATACACTGATTTCAATGCCTGTCATTAGGCTACTATTGGTATGGGTACTGTTGGGTCAGTGGTATAATGCAGCAATGGGTTTTAATATATTTTAGTTATACTGGGCTATGTACCCTGAAGCTATTCCACTTTATAGTGCTAGATCTAAAGATATGGCTAAGGAGGCAGTCTTATAATTTTCCAAAGTAGGGATACCCAAGGAAAGGATCATTGACCAGGGATCTCCAGTTATCTCCATTTATTTCCAGAATAATGTACAATTGTGTCAATGTTTTTTGGGTCAGTAATGAAAAACCTCAGTGTACCACCCTGGCAGATGGGTTAGTGGAGCATTTGAACCAGACATTGAGGTTCACGTTTAAGAAGTTATTGAGGAAGATGACAAAAACTGGGCCTAGTTAATACCACTCCTCTTGTTTGCCATTAGAGAAGAGTTACAAGTCTCAATAAGGTTCAGTCCTTTTGTGATATCATATGGAAGGCACCCTTGATAACTGTTTGATATTGTTAGAGAAACTTGGGAAGAAGAGAAAAGCTTATTTAAAAATGTTATAGAGCATTTTAACAACATGCACAATAGGTTAAAAGTGATGATCCCTACAGTCTAGGAACACATGGAAAGAGTCCAAACTTCACAACAAGGGGTGTATAATTGAAATGCAAGGGTCAGATAAGTTAAAGCTGCAGACCTGGTGTTAGTTTTTACCCTGTCAGTAGAAAAACATACTTGAATGTCACGGTCTGTTTGAAATAATGGACAAGTTAAATGAGATAAACTATAGAGTTTGGCAAAATGGTAAGAAGACATACCACATTAATGATCTGAAACCATGAAAAGAAGACTAGACCTATGAGATTATTTCAGCAGTAGAGGCTAGCAACTCTAGAAATGAAAGAAAACTGACCTCTTTGTCTGCAGTTAGGATAAATGATACACAATCCAAGCCACAGATACAAGAAACAAAAGTTTTTATATTAAGGGACAATGGCATGTTTTCAGCGATGTCTACCAAAACAATCTAATTAAACACTGTGTTCAAACCATTCCAGAAGAGAATGTTAACTTGGCACCTTACAGAATGGCAGAGTCACAAAGAAAGGCTGTACAACCTGGGTTGAATCTGAAAAAGGTCCACGGAGATCAGTGCTCTACCACAGAAAACAAATATACATAAAATAAAAATACAGTAAAGGAATGTCTGCAAACAGGGATAACAGAGGGGTCAAAAAATGAGTGCCTCAAAACCTAATGAAACAGTTGGAGTTTGAAGTGATTTTAGGAGGCCGAACAGCATTTCAGACAAGACAGCTGCCTAATACCAGGAAATGAGGACATGCTAGAAAGACTGGAGAAAACAAGAAGTGCATGGAACTGGCTACAGCCACTTATAGCATTGGGTTTGCTGCATGGAACTGGCTACAGCCACTTATAGCATTGGGTTTGCTGCATGGAACTGGCTACAGCCACTTATAGCATTGGGTTTGCCTGACCCACCAGAATGCAGATGATCTATTGAAGACAAATAGTTTAAAACTGGGGGTTGAACTGCAGCATGGTGTGGAGTATCTATCTCACCACATCAAATGTCTAATTGAATGTAGAGATTATGAATATTGCTGTATGTTGGGAGTAAACTATATAAATAGATCTGTTATTGTACACAAGAAAGTGTTGCCTTTTCTTTAAGTATGCAAGGTACATAAATGTCTTTCTTTAATAACTGAGAAGGACGCTTGTTGTATTAGCCAGAGAAATGTTGCATCGCTTTGAATGAGAATATTGCTTTAAGAGCAGCGGTGTAATCTGCCATCTTAGTTTGAGAGCATTTGCTTAATGAAACAATCAGTGATGTATAAAATGAGGCTAAGGTAAACCTTCTCAGGATATTTGCCATTCTTAAATGTGGAACTGATGTCCAAAGCAGCAGTAGCTCTAAAAGAGAGACAGCAGAGTGGATGAAGACCTGGTTGCAAACAGTGGGAGGAACCTGAAGTTGTTTTTCCTTATAGGAATCCTGAAAAGAAAACTACTGAATGGCTCAGACAAGAGAGGCCTATTGAGAGAGAAATTGTTTCTCACCTGTGTGGGACTGCTTTGAAGGTATTTGTTGTGAACATTTGTGAAGCCATAACCCTATTATTTTTTTTGGGAAGAACCTGCATCTTTATATTTTTGCACGCTGAATTACATTGTTTTTCAAAAGGTGGTGCCTCTGCTACTTGTATGAATAAATATGAGTGTGTGTGTGTGTGTGTGTGTGTGTGTGTGTGTGTGTGTGTGTGTGTGTGTGTGTGTGTGTGTGTGTGTGTGTGAGTGTGTGTGTGTGTGTATCCCCTTCAGAAACCTGAACGTTCACTTACTCGACTTTTAAAATACCAAGATGAAAAGGCTGATAACCGCACAACACAGGCATCCCAGAACACCGACTTTCCACTCCAGGTAAATAATCACTTGGCCATCCTGTTGAACTTTGTCCCTTATCCCCATGGTAGTGCGATCTCAGAGTTGGTATATTTAGTTGGGGGGTGTGGGGGCCTTCACCCCCCCATGGGTGGGTTTGGCTTTCTTCAGTTTATGTTTTTGTTTAGGATGGCCAAGCAGTTACTTATCTGGAGTAGTAGGTGTTCTGGAATGTCAGTATACTGGTGCTGTCGGCCTTTTCATCTCAGTGTTATGAGTTTCTGGTAAGTGAAGTTTCATTCTTGTAAAGTTGACCCATGTGTGTGTGCGTGTGTGTGTGTGTGTGTGTGTGTGTGTGTGTGTGTGTGTGTGTGTGTGTGTGTGCTTATGTATGTGTGCAAACATACATCACAAACACACACTCACTCTCACATACATACTAACACACTTACTCTTACATACATACTAACACTCACTTTCATGTACATACTAACTCACTCTCACATATACACTAACACACTCACTATCATGTGCACACTAACACACTCACTCTCACTTAGAAACTAACACACTCACACTCACACACATGCTAACACACTCCTCTCATGTACATACTAACACACTGATTCTTAAATACATACTAACACACTCACTTTCACATACATGCTAACACACTTACTCTCACATGCATACTAACACACTCACTCTCACATACATACAGCCACACTCACTCTGACAAACATACTAACACACTCACTCTTGGTTACATACTAACACACTCACTCTCACATACATGATAACATACTCACTCTCTCATGTACATGCTAACAGCAGGGCCAGCCTTTGGTCAACAAGTGCCCTAGGCAAAAGGTCTCCACAGCACCCGCATCCTGAATCATTCTGTGCCCCCATCCTGGTCTACTTACACCATCAAGATTACTGGAAAAGCATCCTTGCTAGAACAGTGCCCTAGGCGGCCACCTAGTTGGCCTATGCCTAAGGCCGGCTATGGCTAACACACTCACTCTCCCATACATACTAACACACTCACTCTAACATATATACTAACACACTCACTCTCATGTACATACTAATACACTCATTCTCACTTACATACTAACACATTCACTCTCACATACATAATAACACACTCACTCTCATGTACATACTAACACACTCACTCTCACATACATGCTAACACACTCACTATCTTATATACTAACATGCTCACTCTAATGTACATACTAATACACTCACTCTCATGTACATGCTAACACACTCTCTCATGTATATACTAACACACTCACTCTTACATACATACTAACACACTCACTCCCATGTACATACTGACACACTCACTCTCACATACATACTAATACTCACTTTCACATACATGCTTTATTGGTCTTCTACATGCTAACACACTCACTCTCATATACATACTAACCTGACATACATATTAACACAATCACTCTCAGTTACATACTAACACACTGACTCTCAGGTACATACTAACACACTCACTCTGACATACATACTAACACTCTCACTCTGACGTGCATGCTAACACACTCACTGTGACATACATAATAACACACTCACTCTCACGTGCATACTAACATTCACTCTCACATACATGCTAACACACTCACTCTTGCGTACATGCTAATATGTACATTCTCACACACGTTAACGCACTCACTCTCACATACATGCTAACACACTCACTCTCATGTACACACTAACACACTCACTCTCACATACATGCTAACACATTCACTCTCACGTACATACTAACACAAAGCCCATATACGTATTTACAACATGCAGGTCTCAAGATGGTGGTACAGGAGCTAAGGAAGACAGGCATAAATATTAAAACACCCTAATACTGAGTGATTTCAACTACCCAAACATTAATGGGGAGAACTACTCAAGTACTAACTCCCTTGCCCAACGCTTCCTAGAATTTATAAACTTGAATGCCCTGGATCAGCTGGTCAACACCCCCACCAGAGGGAACAACATATTGGACCTGGTCATCACCAACATAGGTGACCGGTGTTCCACACCTGACGTCAACCCCTCGCTGGTTAGATCAGACCATAGACTAATCACTCTGGATACTCACATTCTGGCCCAACCCAGTCAAGGAAAACACAGTGAAAAACTTTTCAAAAGCAAACTTCACATTGCTTAAGACTGAGGTGGAAAGGTTCACAACCCCCACGCCAATGGACAATGCTGTCCAAGCTGCTGAAACCTATACAAAGGCACCCTATGATCATCTGTAGGAATGCATGGATCATGCTATCCCAAGTAAAACCAAGACTCACTCCTCCAAGAAAAGAAAACCAGTCTAGTGGACCCCTGCCATAAACAGGCTCTACAAGAGAAGGAGGAAACTAGTGCAGAAAAGAGTAAAATCCCAAGGATAAACATCCCTGATCAGTA
Source organism: Protopterus annectens (assembly GCF_019279795.1). NCBI lineage: Eukaryota > Metazoa > Chordata > Ceratodontiformes > Protopteridae > Protopterus > Protopterus annectens. The sequence continues at coordinate 1,303,506,089 of NC_056747.1, forward strand.
TCAGCAAGAAACTACGATCCCTCATTAAATCATCCAAGGCTAGCTTTGAAAGAAAAATTGCCAAGAACTCCAAAGATAACCACAAAGCGTTCTTTAGCTATGTCAAGAACCTAAGTAGAAACTCTCAGATCTGCTCTGAGTTGGTGCAGAATGGCACAAAATACACTGAACCGATGATATCGCCAACATTCTGGCAGACAGGTTTAGTGCAAACTTCACCCCCCTCTCACCCCCTAAAGGGCCCGTAACCATACCAGAAGAATATAAGGCCCCAGCAATCACCAACACACAGGTTAAAACAGCCCTAGCCAAAGCCAAAAACACAGCCTCAATGGGACCAGACAGTGTCCCAGGCTGTGTCTTACAAGAGCTCCAAAATGAACTAACCCCTCACCTAAACACACTGTTCAAACTCAGCCTCTCTACAGGCTACATACCCACAGAGTGGTGCACAGCAACAGTTATATCACTCCACAAAATGGCATCACAATGGACCCTGGGAACTATCGCCCTAAAAGCCTGACTAGCCTGGTCTGCAAGGCTATGGAGCGCATCATCATGGAACTCATTAACAGAGACACTGGGGACCTCCAAACTTTGGACTCCACCCAGTTTGGCTTTGTTAAGGGCAGATCATGCCTCCTAAACCTGGTGGACTTCTTTGAGACAGTTACCAAGGCATTAGATGAGGGTAAGGAGGTCCATACAGCCTACCTAGAACTCGCAAAGGCTTTCTACACCATTCCCCATTCTGGTATTATAGACAAACTCACCAACCTGAACATTAACCCCTACATCATGAGATGGGTTGCAAATTGGCTCATGGTCAGAACCCACATGGTGAGAGTTGCAGACTCTGGGTCCGACTCTAAACCGGTTACAAGTGGCACCCCCAGGGCTCAGTCCTAGGACCCCTCCTGTTTGGTATATACTTCACCGAGGTACAGGCAAGCACAGGAGGACTTTGGCTGACAAAGTTCGCAGATGACTGCAAACTAGGGACCATAATTGATTCTCCAGCTGATACAGACACTCTCCAGAAGGGTCTTACTGAGACGGATACCCAGTGTCAAAATTATGGCCTCAAGCTGAATGCCAAAAAATGCATAGTCATCTCCTTTAGAAAAAACAAAGTACCCGTGAACTACCACATAGGTGGTAGTCCCCTAAATACAGAAAAAGTAATAAGGGATCTGGGGACCCAAGTAGAGAGCAATCTCTCCTTTGATAATCATATTGCCAAGGTGGTTAGAAAATCATTCTACGTGGCCCACCTAATCTCAAAAGGGTTCGCATCCAAAACAAAGGAGGTAATTGTGCCTCTCTACTCATCACTTATTAGACCCATTATAGAATACAATGCCCCATTTGGGATCAAGACACCTGCAACAGCTGGAAAGACCACAAAAGTACCTCACCAAGAGGATTACTGGCCTCAAACAGATGACCTATGCAGCCCAACTAAAGAAACTCCAGCTGTACTTGGTTGCATACCGCCTACTCAGTGGTGAGCTCTGCTTGACATACAAGGCCATATCCAACCCAGAATTGATGGATATGCTCCACCCAAAAAAAACAAATCCCTGAGAGCCACACGCTATAGGGATATAAACCTAGGACGTGCTGGAGGGATAGATTCCTGACCCAGAGACTCCCCATGCTTTGGAACAAGATTCCAGTATACATCAGGCAGAGCCCCTCACTAGTACTCTTCAAGAGAAACCTTGACGGGTGGATGGGAAACAGAAAATTTACCCCGGGGATCACTGCAGTGGCTCTGCTGGACAGAGGTGCAGGGAACTAATGGGTCTGCTGGTCAGAGGCACAGGGAACTAATCTAAGGGGTTGGCAAAAGCCATCACACTCTGGCTAGGCTTATAAATGCCCTTGGGCAGATAGCCTAGTACTTACCTATGAACCTACCTATGTAGTATGAGTGACTTGCAAGTTATAATATACATAATATTAGCAATGAACTGCCAAACATGCTGGCATAATGGACATGAAATTATCAGAGGCACAAATGAACCTAGGCAACAGCAAACTTATATTTTGGGGTATGCAAATATGTGTGGGTTCACAATTACTGATTAAGTATTTGCATAGAATTAGTTCCTCTGCCTAATATTGTTCATGCTGATTAAGGGGTATGGATCTTGTTAAGTCAGGGATCTTTGCTCCCAGATGGGGGGGTGGGGGGGTACTAAAATTAAACACAATAAAATGAGTGTGCTTTTTTCCCTGTTGACAAAATATTTTTTTTAATTTAACTAAAGAGTCAAGGGGTATAACAGTTAAGGTGCTTACCTCACAGACCCAAGGTGCAAGGTTTGATTTTCATCTTTGAAACAGAAACTGTCAAAGCTTAAAATGGCTCACAGAGGCAGCTAACCTAGTACTTCACCTATAAACCCATGAAGAGATCTAAATTAGCTGCCACTGCAGCACAGATACACAAATAAATTAAATGACACAGTAAACAAACTGAAGATGATAAATGAATAGAACTACAGACATGCTATGTAGGACCAATTGTAGAATGAAAGGCACTTGAGCCCTATCAGTCACAGATCTTTAACCCAAATCTCTCTCTGGACCACTAATCAAAGATATTTTAGAATTGTACTAGATCAGGCCTTTTCCTGTAACACACCCCTAGAGACTCACATCAGCAGGCTTCTAACTCAGTTAACACTTTCATACTCTGCATCATTTAACTCTTGAGGCCAGACATTCTATTACCATTTATGTCCTGATATGTAAGCTTGAATATGAACTGCACATGACTTGCATGCTGTCAACTGCAAATATTAATCTTCTACAAATTGCAGAAACAATCCTTAGTTTTCCATCCCTTTCCAACAATAATGACTATCATTGTACTACTGTCATTGGGATCAAATGTTGACCCCTCTCTGCCACATCCTCATTACTCCTTAACTGAACACCCTAAAGTATAAACACAAGAAAGTACAGTTGTGTAAAATCTTACCATAATGGTAGACGTCCTTGCCTTCACTGTTGCAGCATTTCTTACTAATGGGATTCCCTGCCATGAAGCCCTTTGTCCGGCCAGTTTACAAAATATTTCCATTGCTTTAAGGTACACTGAACATCACCTGCTTACTTCTTGGGTAAGGTAGGGCATAAAGCTGCTGTCCAGGTGTACCATCCTCAGAACTGATTGCCTCAGTAGGAGCAGCAGTCCAAGGAAAACCAAGGAGAATCTGCACAGCTAGGAAAGGAAAGAGACCAGGGGGATGGAGGGAGGGAGTGAATACTGCAGTGATGAAGGCAAGGACATCTACCATTACGGTAAGATTTTACACAATTGTACTATGTTCTTACAGTCACTGCTACAGTATTCATTACTAATGGGAGAGGACAAAGCTCAAGAAGAAACTCAGGAGGGGAAGCAGCAGAGCCCTCCAAGGAGCCATGAAGAATGGCAGCAGCAACACCAGCTCTGGCCCTGGAGATACCATCCAACTGGGAATGTTTGGTAAAGGTACGCACAGAAGTAAGGTAGCAGGGCAGCAGCAACACCAGCTCTGGAGATACCATCCGACTGGTAATGTTTGGTAAAGGTACGCACAGAAGTAAGGTAGCAGGGCAGCAGCAACACCAGCTCTGGAGATACCATCCGACTGGTAATGTTTGGTAAAGGTACGCACAGAAGTAAGGTAGCAGGGCAGCAGCAACACCAGCTCTGGGGATACCATCCGACTGGTAATGTTTGGTAAAGGTACGCACATTAGTAAGGTAGCAGGGCAGCAGCAACACCAGCTCTGGAGATACCATCCGACTGGTAATGTTTGGTAAAGGTACGCACAGAAGTAAGGTAGCAGGGCAGCAGCAACACCAGCTCTGGAGATACCATCCGACTGGTAATGTTTGGTAAAGGCACGCACAGAAGTAAGGTAGCAGGGCAGCAGCAACACCAGCTCTGGAGATACCATCCAACTGGTAATGTTTGGTAAAGGTACGCACAGAAGTAAGGTAGCAGGGCAGCAGCAACACCAGCTCTGGAGATACCATCCGACTGGTAATGTTTGGTAAAGGTACGCACAGAAGTAAGGTAGCAGGGCAGCAGCAACACCAGCTCTGGAGATACCATCCAACTGTAATGTTTGGTAAAGGTACGCACAGAAGTAAGGTAGCAGGGCAGCAGCAACACCAGCTCTGGAGATACCATCCAACTGGTAATGTTTGGTAAAGGTACGCACAGAAGTAAGGTAGCAGGGCAGCAGCAACACCAGCTCTGCAGATACCATCCAACTGGTAATGTTTGGTAAAGGTACGCACAGAAGTAAGGTAGCAGGGCAGCAGCAACACCAGCTCTGGAGATACCATCCAACTGGTAATGTTTGGTAAAGGTACGCACAGAAGTAAGGTAGCAGGGCAGCAGCAACACCAGCTCTGCAGATACCATCCAACTGGTAATGTTTGGTAAACGTACGCACAGAAGTAAGGTAGCAGGGCAGCAGCAACACCAGCTCTGGAGATACCATCCGACTGGTAATGTTTGGTAAAGGTACGCACAGAAGTAAGGTAGCAGGGCAGCAGCAACACCAGCTCTGGAGATACCATCCGACTGGTAATGTTTGGTAAAGGTACGCACAGAAGTAAGGTAGCAGGGCAGCAGCAACACCAGCTCTGGAGATACCATCCGACTGGTAATGTTTGGTAAAGGTACGCACAGATGTCCAGGTAGCAGGGCAGCAGCAACACCAGCTCTGGAGATACCATCCGACTGGTAATGTTTGGTAAAGGTACGCACAGAAGTAAGGTAGCAGGGCAGCAGCAACACCAGCTCTGGAGATACCATCCAACTGGTAATGTTTGGTAAAGGTACGCACAGAAGTAAGGTAGCAGGGCAGCAGCAACACCAGCTCTGGAGATACCATCCAACTGGTAATGTTTGGTAAAGGTACGCACAGAAGTAAGGTAGCAGGGCAGCAGCAACACCAGCTCTGGAGATACCATCCGACTGGTAATGTTTGGTAAAGGTACGCACAGAAGTAAGGTAGCAGGGCAGCAGCAACACCAGCTCTGGAGATACCATCCGACTGGTAATGTTTGGTAAAGGTACGCACAGAAGTAAGGTAGCAGGGCAGCAGCAAAACCAGCTCTGGAGATACCATCCGACTGGTCATGTTTGGTAAAGGTACGCACAGAAGTAAGGTAGCAGGGCAGCAGCAACACCAGCTCTGGAGATACCATCCGACTGGTAATGTTTGGTAAAGGTACGCACAGAAGTAAGGTAGCAGGGCAGCAGCAACACCAGCTCTGGAGATACCATCCAACTGGTAATGTTTGGTAAAGGTACGCACAGAAGTAAGGTAGCAGGGCAGCAGCAACACCAGCTCTGGAGATACCATCCGACTGGTAATGTTTGGTAAAGGTACGCACAGAAGTAAGGTAGCAGGGCAGCAGCAACACCAGCTCTGGAGATACCATCCGACTGGTAATGTTTGGTAAAGGTACGCACAGAAGTAAGGTAGCAGGGCAGCAGCAACACCAGCTCTGGAGATACCATCCGACTGGTAATGTTTGGTAAAGGTACGCACATTAGTAAGGTAGCAGGGCAGCAGCAACACCAGCTCTGGCCCTGGAGATACCATCCAACTGTAATGTTTGGTAAAGGTACGCACAGAAGTAAGGTAGCAGGGCAGCAGCAACACCAGCTCTGGAGATACCATCCAACTGGTAATGTTTGGTAAAGGTATGCACAGAAGTCCAGGTAGCAGCTTCAAGAATAGAATTAGCATCTAAGTCTTTGAAAAAAAGCACCTGAAGAAGCCACAGCTCTAGTGGAATGAGCCTTAAGAGAAGAAGGAAGGCTCTTGGCATGAAAAGTGTAACAAAAGGGAATAGCCTTTGAAATCCAAGTGGAAATAGTTTGCTTAGTAGCAGCCAAACCTAAAGACCTAGGATGAAAGGAAACAAATAACTGGTCAGACTTCCTGATAGCTTTAGTTTTATCCAAATAAAATCTGAGCTGTATATGCACATCTAAAGTATGAAGCACCCTCTTACTGTCAGATTGTAGAGAGGGAAAAAAGGTAGGCAAATTAATAGACTGATTAAGTGGCAACCCATTAACCACCTTGGGCATAAAAGAAGGATTAGTATGCAAGGACACCCTGTCCTCATGAAATATCAAAACAGGTGGACAAGCCATAAGGGCTTGCAACTCAGACACCCATCTGGCAGAAGTAAGAGCTAACAAAAGAACTGTCTTCCAAGAACAATGTTGCAAGGAAGTTGAAACAGCAGGCTCAAAACGACCCTGAGTAAATTTTTCCAGAACAAAATTAAGATCCCAGGGAGGAGGAACAGGCTTCCTGGGAGGTTTAATATTAAGGACGCCTTTAAGAAACTGCTTAGCCTCAAATCTAGAAGCTAACAGGGGAGTTAAAGGCAGACAAGCAGAAAGAGGTGATGAGGGCCATAATGGAAGAATAGGCCAAACCAGCGTTGAGCAACTCACACAAATAAGAAAGAACCAAAGGAGCATCCAAAGAAAGTGGGTCCAGGTCACGAGAAAGACACCAATTAGAAATCCTCTCCCATTTAGATAAGTAGGATTTCCTAGTAGCAGGTTTCCTGGCCTCCCACAGGACCTGCAGCACGTCCTCAGAAAAAAGTGTCTATGAGGAATCAAAACCTATCACCCACAGTGTCAGTTGAAGCGTGGACAGGTGGGGATGGATGAGAGACCCCTTGTCTTGTTTGAGGAGATCCACCCTGTGAGGTAACTTGTGATGACTGCCTCTGGCTAGATGCAGAAGTAGAGGGAACTGTTGCTGTCACGGCCAAAATGGAGTCACTGACAAGATTTTGGGAGTATCCTGTTGAATCCTGAACAGGACTCTCGGAATGAGAGGAAGGGGAGGGAATGCATAAAAAAACATCCCCTTCCAAGAAAATGAGAGGGCATCCACCTTCCATACCAGAGGACCTGGGACTCTGGGACAAAACAGAGGAAATTGTTTGTTCAACGGGGAGGCAAAGAGGTCTACTTGAGGAGTACCCCACTGATGAACAATGTCCAGAAACACATCCCTGTGAAGCATCCATTCATGGGATTGAGTGAAGGACCTGCTCAGATTGTCTGCCACAATGTTCAGATAAGAAGGAATGTAAACTGCCTGAAGAGCCACATGATATTGGATAGCCAGATCCCATACCAGAAGTGTCAGCCGTCAAAGATGGTAGGATCTCATAACCCCCTGTTTTTTGATATACCACATGACTGTGGTATTGTCTGTGAACACCTTGAGACACCCCGCAGAGAAGAGAGGATGAAAGGCCCGAAGAGCCAGCAGAAGGGCCCTCATCTCTTTGATTTTGATGTGCTCCTTCTGCTGATGAGGCAACCACACTCCCTGAACCTTAAGGGAGCCAAATGTTGCTCCCCATGCCACATCTGAAGCATCTGTGAACAGATCTTGAGAGAAAAGCGGAGGCTGAAACAGGAGCCCTGGATTCAGAGACAACTGCTGAATCCACCACAGAAGTTTGACCTTGAGACATGGGAGAAGAGGAACAGGAAAGTCTAGAGGATGTGCATGCTGAAGCCACACTGACTTCAGAAACCACTGGAACTTCCTCATTTTGAGCCTGGCCAGAAGAAGCACTGGAATGGTAGAAGCCATGAACCCCAGAGCTCCCAGAAACTCTTTGGCTTAAATGGAGGCCAGGGGAAGAAGGGTTGGAAAGAAAGAAATGAGAGCTAATGCCTTTGGAGGAGGCTATGGATGGCAGCATTGGCACTGTTTGAAACCTGTAACCCAGAAAGATGAGATCTTGAGAAGGAGTCAGGGAAGACTTGCTGAAGTTTATTGTGAACCCCAGGCTCTAAGAAGAGAAATGGTAAAATGAGGATTTTGCAAAAGGACCTCTGGAGAAGATGCCTGAATCAGCAGGTCATCCAAATAAGGAAAGATTTGAATACCTTGAAGCCTGTAAAAGGCAATCATAGGAGCAAGGAATTTGGTGAACACCCTTGGGGCAGTAAAAAAGCCAAATGGCAAAGCACAGAACTGAAAATGCCAGGAAACAACAGAGAAATGCAAAAATCTCCTGAAAAGAGGATGGATCAGAATATGGAGATAAGCATCCTTGAGGTCCTGAGACACCAGAAAAAGCCTGAGGAAGCAAGAGAGGTAAAAGGGACCGAAGGGACAACATCCAAAAGGAAGGCACCTTCAGAAAGGTGTTCAGATGGGAGAGAAGGACAACATCCGAAAGGAAGGCACCTTCAGAAAAGTGTTCAGATGGGAGAGAAGGACAACATCCGAAAGGAAGGCACCTTCAGAAAAGTGTTCAGATGGGAGAGAAGGACAACATCTGAAAGGAAGGCACCTTCAGAAAGGTGTTCAAATGGGAGAGAAGGACAGCATCCGAAAGGAAGGCACCTTCAGAAAGGTGTTCAGATGGGAGAGAAGGACAACATCCGAAAGGATGGCACCTTCAGAAAGGAACTCAGATGGGAGAAGTCTAGAATAGGTCTCCAAGTACCTTCTTTTCTGGGCACTAGAAACATTCTGGAATAAAACTCTTTCCTTCTTTGGGACACAGGCACTTCTGGAATAGTACCCTGAGACAAGAGGTCCCAAAGAACCTCTGGGGAAAAAGGAAGCTGCTCCTAAGGAGGCTGAGGAATGCCCATAAAAGGAAGATGGGAAATCCAGACCATGAAGTAACCTTCATGAATGATTGACAAACCAAAGAATCCTGGGTGATCCGGAGCCAAACTGGAAGAGAGAGAGAAAGGCAAAGAGACAGAGGAATGTGGTTGGAAATGGGTGGATAGTCAGACAGTACCTGGTTTGTCAGAAAAGGAAGGCTTTAGAATCCCTGCAGCCTGAGTGGCTATAGCAGAAGGAGTCTGTTAACTACCCTTTTACCTTTAGAAGGAGGGCGAGACTGCCTACGAACAAAGGTTGGCTTAGAAGGGTAGTTCCATTGAAATTTAGGCACAGGAGAAACAGACATGCTTAAGCTCCTGTAAAGCCTTCCCCTTGTCCTGAAGGGACTTAAATAAACCAGCAGCCACTTCACCAAACAAAACAGTATTATCCAGAGGAGCATCCATCAACTTAGCCTTAATATCATTAGGCAAAGGTTGAAGCTGAAGCCAAGAATACCTCCTCAGAACTAAACCAAAAGCAGCATCCCTTGAAGAGGCATCTGCAGCATCATAACTCCACTTAATAGAATGACGAACTGCCTGAGAGGAAGTCCCTAGCAAGGAAAGAGCAGAAGATCAGAAAGAACCTGACAGGCCTGAGAAAGAAGAGCTAAGACTTACCTAGAAATATGGGTCTGATAATTAATAGCCCTAAAAGCCAGGGTAGAGAAAGTATAAACCCTCTTACCCAGCCTATCCATGGTCCTACTGTCCTTGTCCGAAGGCAATAACTTGGACAAAGGAAGCAATTGAGATGGCTTATCAGAGGCTACAGACACCACAGAGTGGTCAGCAGCAGGACATTTAAACAAAAAGGAACAATCCTCAGGAACCCTGCAAAAGCTATTAGACTTCCTGGGAGCAGGGGGCAGAGAATCCGGTGCTTTAGAGGTAGTGGAAAAAACATCCAATAAAGCAGGCAAGACAGGAGGAATGGCCACAGGTTTTGAAGATTCCATTTGCAGTAACTCATAATATCTCTTATGGATATCCGAAACCTGGGCACAATCCCACTTAAAAATGTCCATCATCCTAGAGATCATGTTCCCAAAGGAAATTTCCTCAGAGGGATTATCAAGAATATGAGAATCCTCCTCCTCAGACCCATAGTCTAAAGGAGAAGGAATCTGGGCAAAATAAGCAAGGGAGTCATCATCAGAATACAGCTTAGAAGAATGGAATTCTCTGGGTCTTTTAGGGAAAGAGGCAGACCAAGGAGGAGCAGGAACTGAAACCCCTTGAGGAGGCCGCAACAACAGTAAAGCATTAAATAAACCCTGAGTAAAGGCCTGCCTCTCACTTTGTGGATCCCTAGGAGAAGAAGAAACATGGTTAGTTTTCTGTTTTTTCCCCTCAAAGGGATAGCCATCCTGGAAACATGAGAAGGCCTAGACTCAGTATGGCATTCCTCAACTGCAGTAGGAACCTCCTCCTGAAAGAGAAACGGCAGAACCTCATTAGACCCTTCGGAAACAGTCGACCACGGTTCCCTCTGAATGCCCAAAATGGATGCCTGCAAAGCTTTGTCGGATGTGCTGCCTGCCAAATCTTCACCGGCCTCCAACCCAGATGCAGTAGAAGAATCTGACAAAACAATAGGGTGAGCCTCTGGGTGCATAATAACCTCAGGAGAAATACCTGGCAAAGGCTGAACAGTGGAAGATTCCAGCCTTACCTTATGCACGTTCTGCACCTTCATCTTCCCAGATGGCTGACCCTTGGGACAGGAGGTTCCATCCATAGTACTGGCAGCAAGAAGCTTAAGCCACTGGTTCTCCAGGTACAAGGAAAGGGAAGAAAGCCTACGACAAAGAGTTTTGGGGACAAACGCCTGACAAATTGAACAAGACGTATGGTCATGAACAGCACCAAGGCAAAAAAGACACTTATCATGATGGTCTTTATGGGGAATCAATCTCCCACACTAGCATTTACCCTTCCTGGATAGTATTAACTCTAAACAGCATTAAACAAAACAAAAAAGTAACCAAAAACCCAGCTGGATACTTATCTGCAACTGCGAGGACTCCAGCAAACAGGAGCAAGCACAGGAAAGCCAATAAACAGAAAAACAGTAAAAAAATGGATGTATGCAATGGACCAGCGGTTAAAACAGCATTTGGACTGGGGGCTAAAAAGTTCTAAGGATGGTATGCCTGACCCCTTTACGCCCTACCTTATGCAGGGATTAAGCAGGTGATGTTCACCGTACCTTAAATCTTTTGTAAACTGGCCGGATGGAGGGCTTCAGGCAGGGAATCCCATTAGTAAGGAATACTGCAGTGGTGAATGTAAGGACATCAGTGGTTACTGCCCACCACTTTGCCACGATTACTCTACTGGGAACACACCAACAGCCTTAGAAGATCTGATGCTTTGCAAATGAATGTCTCCTTTCAAGATATATACAATTGAAACGTTTTTCTCCAAGCTTTCAGCCACAAAATCGACAGACTCAATATCACTTCAAGAAAAAATGTAAAGTGTACTTGATTAAAGTCATGAATGCAATTAAGAGAATTGATGCTTTTTTCAGACACAAGTTAGCCAAGCGGGTTACATAACCATCCATAGTGACCAACTACTGACCTCCACTATATACTCTTCTCAGTTCTTCCGTTATCAACGTTGTAATTACTTGCTACTACAATTTATTTATGGTCAAATTAAAGTTTATTAGACTAAATTTAGCTTAGTATGTTGTGTGGAATACCTATCGATATGTAACTATTTGATAATAGAATATGTTCAACCTTTTTTAATGTATCAGGTAGTCAAAGAAAGTTCGTGCATATGTTTATTTGACCCGTTTATTACATCAGCGATATCGGTAGGTTTTAAACATTGCATTAATTTCTTATACAATTTGATCTGCTAGAATCTACAACTTCAAAACCTAGTGTATTGTATTATTACAGTTTAGTGAAATACTGTTCAAATATGGATTTTATTCATACTTAATTGTTGTTCTCAATAATCCTGACATAATGACTTACAAATATAATATCCGTCTTTCCTTTGACATCTTTAATGTGCAACGTGAACCCTTCTTCTACGTGAAGTGTCGACTGATAATTAATTTCTGTCTTATTATTGCAATGTTTGGCCAGGGCGACCCCGTTAACAGATGTATAATAAAATAAAACAAACCAAGTAAGGTTGAGGATAAATCGTTATAGAGATGTACGTCTGTAGTTAGGCTTGCACAATGCTATGATACACAATTATCTTTATCAATTTCTAATTTTTTATCCAAACAATCAACACATTATTAATGATAAGTAGATATCGAGTAGCAGTCTACATAAGCATTTCTGCCTAGTTCAAAATGGCTAGCTATTACTCCTTCAGAAATAAAAAGGGTATAAATGAGACTGGTAAGAATCTGCTTGAACTCGATTTGAGTTTAAATAACTATTTTATTTATTTACACAGACTTGCTAGCTTCCTCCAGCATTAAACGTGCACATGTGATGGACTGGCGTCCGGTCCAGAAGAAATTCATTACAGTTTCCCCATACTTTCAATGGCAAGCTAAGGTTCACCCCGACAGCCTGAGTAGGATAAAGGAATCATCACCCGAGAAGGAACGAACGTCAGCCAGTGTGAGAATCAATCAATCAATAAAGATAGTGATCTATGTTTATAGTATTATTATTATATGGACGATTAAATACTTACAGCGTGGCGAGTTTAGAATATCGGTTTTATTTTGAACTACACATTTAGAATATATACCGTAACATTTAGAATATATACTGTATGGAAAGGGCAGTTATGTGTGTGGCCAAGAGTGCAACAGGATGCGAATTTGGAAAAGACGGATGAAATCGTAGATTACTCATCCGATCCGATGTTTGTTTAAAATAAGCAAATAAATAAATAAATGAAACCCATCCGGTCTGATGTTTGTTTAAAATAAGCAAATAAATAAATAAATGAAACTCATCCGATCTGATGTTTGTTTAAAATAAGCAAATAAATAAATAAATACATAAATAAATAAATAAAAATCATCCGATCTGATGTTTGTTTAAAATAAGCAAGCAAATACATAAATAAAAAGTGCTAGTGATGTGGAGAAAAGAACGAACATGTAAGGAAACACCTGCCATGAAGTTCATTCAAGTGAATTTCTGCATTACTTCAAGTATACTGGCCTTCCTGATACAAACCAGTGACTAGTCTGTTGAAGCTGAAACTATAGTGAAGATAAAAATAAGTTTAATGAATGGGATGAAGTCATCAAACAGTTAGGCCTTGGCATTCTTCCCAAACATGAATCAGAGGAGTGTTCTTGACAGCTTTTTAGGAAACTATCATTGTGGTGTTCCTAGAGTTTTGGAAGATAGTCTGCTCTAACAAACTACTGTAGTATTTGGCATTAAGTTCAATGAAGGTGTTTGGGTGGGGTGTTGGGAGGGGAATTTGATTCAAATAGCCTTTTAGGCGAAGCAAAATAAAGAACATCCATCCATCTATCGATCGATATATCGATTTATCTTTATCATAAGGTTTGTTAGTTAGTTAGTTAGTTAGTTAGTTAGTTAGTTAATTGGTTAGTTAGTGAAATGGGTAGTTTGGAGTTAATGTCCAGTATTTGAAACAGGACTAGGGATATAAGTTAGGATTCGTTTGTGAAACTGTTATTTGGTGAAACATAAGAAGGTATGAGCTCTGATAAGGATTGGTATATGTAAGTATTTCAGCGTCCTGTACAAGCTACTTAAGACTGAATGATAATTAAAGAAACTGTTATAAAACACACTTTTAATTAATACAAATAAATTTAAATCTCAAGAAGGCATGGTTCGTTTTTTTTTTTATTTTCCAAAGTTACTTTATTTGAAGTAACTTTATTTAAAGTAACTGCTTGTGTAGAGACGAGTTGTGATCTCGACAGCTTAGAGGGCATTTTTTGTGGGCATCTCATTTTTCTGTTTTATATTCAATGACCATTGTGTTTTAGGTGTTGTGATATAGTTTAAGCGAGTTTCCCCTCTCCATTCACCTCTCAGTCGTGCGTGCGTGCGTGTGTGCGCATGTACAATGCAGTGCATGAAATCTGTGGCGCATTAAGTGATAGTTGTGTGCCATTGGATATTCTTGCTTTTAGCTGTGCTGCCCTTTGCATGCTTATGTTGAGCCTACTTTGTGAATGAACCATTTGGGCCGCAGGCTGAGTCCACGTGTTTATTAAATAGTATTCAAATTCAGAAAGAACAACATTTATTATTGAAATTAAAGAATAACAATAATACAACATGTTATATTAAGGAGAAAAAAAAACAATACAAACATAAATCCTATAGTAAGAATATAAACAACGAAAAATATAAATAATCATCATTCGTTCAGTCATTCATTCTCTGATAGCCAAATTATGCTGCTCATAGTGGCAGACAACCAGTATCAGGACAAAGCTCTCAAACTCCTACAGAAATAATCAGAAATAAAGGAAGAAAAAGTATAGGCAGATAGACAGATGGAGGATATATATAGTTAGATGGATAGGAAGGAGAAATGGGCCAAAATCAGAGGAAATCTGCAGATTTTAAAATATTGCTCTAACATACTTAGAAAGTCTGTGGAATATCTGGCTTCGATTTAGTATGCATTTTCCGAAGGGTATGAAGTGTGAAACTGAAACGTGTGCCATTATTTACTGACGTCAGTCCTCAATAATTTACCAGAAAACAACAAATTTTAGAGGATAAAAAAAAAAAGAGAGAGAGAGACAAAAGCATCAAGGGCATTCTGCAAAATCCGACCCGTCCAAAACTCCCAACGTCTGTTAATAAAAAGTGTGTCTTGTAACTGAAACGGAAATGGTATTGTTCAAAGTAGATCTATAATATGAAACGAGGTAAAAGACAAACAAAACGATTTTTACTCTGAGTGATGGAAAAATAAATACGCTGTGTTGGTCGAACGGGATGTGCAGCTCATCCAAAAGGTAAGGAAATGGCAAGAGCAGGGATCAGTTCTTACCTACACCAATTCGTGCATCTTAGGGAAATAACTCGTGTTAATTACATCTGGCGCAAGGGTATGGCCAGGCATACTCTGTACTCTGCTGAGTACATTTTCTTCTGATCACCGCATGAATATGGGTTTTCAGGTCATATTATGTCTACATGCTATCTAAATGAACAATATCTTTAATAGTTTTAGGGGGAACAGCTGAAAGTGTTACTTAACATTTATTAAGGGCCGTGTGTGTGTTGAGGGGGGGGGCAGTTTCAGAGATGTGTCCATTTTTAAGTGATAGGTATCCAACGGGAGTAAGGGGTAGCAGTAAGAGCTTTTGAATACACAGTGATATTTGCTTGCTAACCCCCCCTGATCTGACGTAACTTCTGAACCTAACCTGACACTTTAGATAGATATAAACAGACACTGCTATAGATATACTTAACAACTAGCTTCAGTTTAAGGTGAATTAACATGTTGAATTCGTAATGTGATATTTACAGTCAGATTGCTTTCTAGGTTGTGTGAACATAGATTGCACTGCAGTTAGACATGAATCAGTGCTGAACAGTTTCAAGGGAGTCTATGGAGAAGAATGTTTTTGTCGTAATTATAAATCTTCTGACAAGTGACTTAAATGACCTAGGTTAATGAGTTTTATAAAACATACTGTACATTAAATTGGTCAGCAATAGATTATATGGGCGCGTCTTCTTTTCATCAGTATTGCAAAGTGGCATTCTGGTTTAGGGGGCTGCTTGTTAGATCTCCCTATTTCATCAACAGTAAGATTTTCAGAAATTGCACGTTAGACAATGAACTAAAATTTACCACAGGAAGGTGTAGTTCCAAGGTGTGTCACCGCAGGGAGGGCTTATTCCGAAGTGTGTTTGTCTTTAGCCTTTTCCCAGCATTTATGGCACTTGTACCAGTGGAAACCTTGCTTGTCCACGAGTAACGAATGGAAAATGATGGCCTCATCCACAGTTCTAGGAATCTAAATCCAGCCATCTTTAGGTGAGGCAATTGTTGACTCCACGTGAATTAATTAATTAATTAAGGAACAAATCGTTTAAACGAGGATCGTGGGCTAAGTTCTTGTCTATATGTAGGTCTTTGTCGTGTCATTAGTTTTTCTGAAAGTAAATAACTGTAGATCAGATCAGAAGGCATTTGGGCCAAGCAACCTAAACTCTAAGGTAAAGTGCTATGAAATAATTACTTAAATAATGATCCCAATCCACGTCCAGTTCTTCCCCCACAAATATACTCAGTATAAATTATCTTCACTAAAGGGCAGCCTATTAAATGAGAAAGAGCATCAACAAGAAATTGCAGCAATTACATCCTTTCCTAATTACCCATACCCAAGACAAGACCTCGTAGTTATGTTAGAATCTGGGGAGAGGATAACACTCCTAATTTAAATCACATCTTTACTGGTTACAGCAACATTAGCAGCCCTAGACCAGGAAACAGGACAGAAGGGATTCAACCTTCTTATTCAAGTCCACTTTAGTAATGGCTATCTATCACCATCCAAAAATCAAAAATGACTGTGAACCTGGTTAGCTAATTGTGTCCATAGTGCTAGGGAAGTCTAAAATGTTTTTGTTGCAGCCTACCCTTCTCCGCCAAAAAAAAAAAAACAACACATATTTCACAACCTTACAAAATAAACTGTCTTAAAAATGTCAACTTCCTCATTAACTTTTTTAGTCCAATCAACACTGAAATAAATTAAATTCTTGCTGACCTTGGCATCTTTCAGCTCTTCAAAGAGCCCAACGCACTTAATCTTTGAAAACAACTAAACACCCCCTTACACCTTCTCATAACTAACACCCCTCACTCCATCATAGCTGGTTAACTTCTCCACCACCAGCACCACAAACTTTCAGTCCTATTGCCCCCTTTTCCCCTTAATCAAAACTTGAGGATTTGGCTATTCCTCCAGCAAAGCAACATCCTGCATAAATTACAAAATCATATTTTATAACTAAAATTCAGCCACATCAATAGACTGGTCATGAATTCTACACTGCTCTCATCTAGAAACAGCAACCAACTTTTTAACCAACCTACTTCAGCAGCTGCAGGAAAAGTGCTTCCCCTTGCCTGTAGGCTTCTCAGCTAAATAGCCATCTTAGTTACACAAGACCTCAAAGTACTCCTCAAATTAAAATAGGATCATTGGTACCAATGGAAAACATCAAACAACCTGCAGACCAGGACAAATTTATACATCTCTGCAATATGGTTAAAATCTTGTGGACATTACAAGCATAGTTTGTTTACATTCCTCTGAGCAACTGAAATAACCCCTCTCAAACAGTTTGGACACATTGTAACATGACTCCACTGGAAGAGCAGTACCCCTGTCCCCCAATCTTATCCTTAGAAAATTATTTCACAATTTAACAACACCCTTAGTACTCATCTTCCCAGCAAAACCATTCATCTCTGATTCGACCATCACCCTTCCCTATGTACTTCCTTTTACTTTTAAGAAATACTAAGAAAACATATTAAAATGTAGTAGAAAAGATCATTGATATTGTCCTAACTGGAGCAAACAACATGCAGCCTTGTTTTATATGACAATGCAAATAGCACCTAAATAACCTCTGACATCACATCTGTAATTTAACCATTATTCAAAACATCAAAGACACAAAATGGATTTTCATAATAGTCAAATCGTTGTCCACAGTAAATCAATCAATCAATCAATCAATAAATCAATCAATCAATCCCAGGAATGGGGACACGCTGGTCAAGAAATTAATAACTAATTCCATCTCTCTGCTCAGAGTAGCCTCATACTTTAGGTGAATGTCCGTACTAAAACCATTTGGAAACACTGTAGAAAAATATTCAATTAAGTTCAGCTTATATAAAAAAAAATCAGTCTTTTCTCACCAGGACAACATGGCTTTGGGACAGGAAGAAATGCAATGGCAACCATCTGGACAATTCCAGGTGTCATTCCACTAAACAAAGATAAAGGTAAACTTATGCTAGGAATGTTTGTAAACACTACAAAGGTATTTGATTTAGTAAACAAAAGTTACTATCACATATCCTTTTAGCAACAGGAATACTAGATAAAGCAACTGGTTGGCTCTGCTACTTTCTGCTAAAAGAAACTTTCGAGTGAGTATCACATCCACCACCTCTTGTACTGCCCCAGTTTCAGAAGGGATATGGGGCACTACAAGGCTCAGTACTACCTCTCCAATGTTTCCCATATTCATCAACATCTGCTCCAATGTACCTATTCTACTAAAACTCAGTTATTAAAAGGAGGTGTTCATCTATAGATTGCATCTTCCACAGACAAAATCAATAATTTGCTATGAAAGATATGGAACATGTAAGCTCTTGACTGACACCAAATCAAGTCCTTCTAAATCTACCCCACCCCAAAACATATACTTTTGGTATCACACAAAGTATTTGGAGAAATGCAAGTGAGTGGAAAATTCTTATTGCTTCCTCTAAAACTGTAAATGCAATCCCTTATCTGGGAGTGTGACTAGAGCAATGGTTAAATTAGCAGCACTGCATTGAAATAATCAGAACAAAAATGAACAAACTGCTTTTCTTCTCTGGGAGAACACTTAGTCTCATACCCCAGAGAGTAGAGCAATCATAAGAAAAGTCACACTCATGGCTCAGTTGTAGTAAGGTCTCCCACCCCTTGCAACAGCACCCCCATATATATATATATATATATATATATATATATATATATATATATATATATAATTCTATAGGCAACTGTAAACAAGATCTGCATATTCATATCCCTTTCTCCTAAACATGCACACCACTGCTACTTTTTAATAAGAGCTAAAAAATCCCAATAAGACAAAGGAGAGAGCAACTTCTAGGCTGTTTCCTGTATAAACCCATTAACATTTTATTTGTTGACTTCTAATTAGACAGTCCAGCTACAGCCTCGTTGGTCTCAGAAGTCCAGCACTACTTTCCTGCAGACACCAAAGAACATACTCTCAGTCAGGCCACAAGTGACCAGTTTCATGTCTTTGCCTCTAAATTATGGTAATCCAACCATACAGCCATAATCACATTGACTCTTACAACAATATCAAGAAAGGCTTTAAATATTGCCTCCACCACGCAGTGTCTTGTAAATGCCATTAACCATTGCTCTAGTCACATTCCCAGATAAGGGATTGCATTTACAGTTTAAGAGGAAGCAATAAGAATTTTCCACTCACTTGGATTTCTCCAAATACTTTGTGTGATACCAAAAGTATATGTTTTGGGGTGGGGTAGATTTAGAAGGACTTCATTTGGTGTCAGTCAAGAGCACTACTCAAGCCCTAGCACCTTAGCCCAAAGGTTCCTGGAAATTATAAACTCAAATGCTATGGAACAACTAGTCACCACTCCCACAAGAGGGGACAACATACTAGACCTGATCATTACCAACATGGGGACTCTATGCTCCACACCAGAAGTATATCCCTCATTGGTAAGATCAGACCATAAATTAATTTCACTGGATGTCCACATCCCAACCCCACCCCCAGGCCCAGAAAAACACAGTGAAAAACTTCTCAAAAGTGAACTTCTCACTTCTCAAAACCGAAGTGGAATCCTTCAAGGCCCTAGGGCCAGTGGAAACTATGGCCCAAACTGCAGAATCCTATATAAACGCATTCTACGGACATCTCCAGGAATGCATGGATCATGCTATCCCAAACAAAACCAAGACCCAATCATCCAAAGGCAGGCATCCAGTCTGGTGGACCCCTGCCATAAATAAACTGTACAACAGAAGGAGGAAGCTACTACATGATAGAGCAAAATCCCTAATAGGGACGGCATCTCTGATCAGTACTAGCAAAAAATTATGATCCCTCATAAAATCCTCCAAGGCCAGCTTTGAGAGAAACATTGCACAGGACACCAAAGACAATCATAAGGCTTTTTTCAGTTATGTTAGGAACCTGGGATGCAACTCCCAGACTTGTTCTGAGTTGATTCTAAATGACAAAAAATACACTGAACCCACAGACATTGCCAATATCCTGGCAGACAGGTTCAGTGCAAACTTCTCCACCCCCCCCCAAAAGAGCAAGTATCTATCCCGCAGAGGGCTGCCTCCCAAACATCTCTGATGCTCAGGTGAAGGCTGCCCTCTCCAAAGCAAAAACACTGCTTCCATGGGACCAGATGGTATCCCAGGTTGCATCCTACATGAACTCCAAGAGGAACTAATCCCTCAAATAAAACAGCTATACAATCTCAGCCTCACTACAGGATATGTGCCCACAGAATGGCGTACAGCAACAGTGGTCCCACTCCACAAAGGTGGAGCCTCTACGGACCCTGGAAACTATTGCCCCATAAGCCTGACTAGCTTAGTCTGCAAGGCTATGGAGAGGATCATCATGGAGCTCATAAACAAAGACATTGGGGACCTACAGACACTAGATCCTATCCAGTTCAGCTTTGTCAAGGGCAGATCCTGCCTTTTTAACCTGGTTGACTTCTTTGAAACAGTCACCAAAGCCATAGATGAAGGGAAGGTAGTCCACACAGCCTATCTGGACCTTGCAAAGGCATTTGACACAATACCCCACTCGGGCATCATAGATAAGCTATCCAGCTTAAATATAAACCCCTATGTCACAAGATGGGTCACAAACTAGCTCAAAGACAGAACCCACAGAGTGAGAGTTGCTGGAGCCATGTCAGACTCGAAACCGGTCACAAGTGGCATCCCACAGGGTTCTGTCCTGGGACCACTCTTGTTCGGTATATACTTTTCTGAGGTACAGGCAATACAGAGAAAGTTATTAGGGACCTAGGGACCCAAGTTGATAGCAATCTCTCCTTTGAAAACCACATTGCCAAAGTGGTTAGAAAGACCTTCTACATAGCCCACCTCATCACGGAGGGTTTCACATCTAGATCAAGAAAGGTAATCATGCCCCTTTATTCATCCCTCATCAGGCCCATCATAGAATACAATGCCCCTTTTGGGATGTACCTTACCCGACACCTGCAGCAATTAGAAAGACCCCAAAAGTATCTCACCAAGAGGATCAAGGGTCTCAAACAGATGCCATATGCTGCTCGGTTAAAAAAACTCCAGCTCTACTCAGTTGCATACCGCCTACTTCGAGGCGATCTATGCCTGACATACAAAGCTATGTCAAATCCAGAATTAATGGACATGCTCCACCTCAGTAAATCTAAATCCCTTAGAGCCACACGCTCGAGGGACTTGAACCTCAGCACAGAAATAAATAGAACTTGCTGGAGGGACAGGTTCATAACCCAGAGGCTCCCTTCACTCTGGAATAGAATTCCAGTTCATGTGAGGCAGAGCACCTCACAGAATCTCTTCAAGAAGAATCTCGATAGGTGGATGGGAGATCGTAGGTTTGTCCCAGGGATTACTCCCGTGTCACTATTAGGCAGAGGCACAGTAAATTAAATCTTAAAAAGGGCACAGTATACTCAAATCAAGGGGTGGCATAAGCCATACAGAATCGGGCTAGGTTTATAATTGCCCCAGGGCAGATAGCCTAGTATGAATCTATGAACCTATTATAATCTTGCATTCCACCCACACTCCAAGCATCTTTATTTCAAAGCATCATATATTTGTATTCTCACTTCTTTTGTCCATAAATGTTGTTGTCCTAATGCTTCTATAGTACTTTTTGTTGCTTAGGTAATGCTTACTATTTTAAATGCAAACATTCTCAATTATTATAAGGCAAGGTTGTTTGTCTACATCTCCATGTTCATGTTATATGTGTTTTATTTAACTTATATTGCATATATCTGTACATACTTTGGTCATGCAATAACTGTTTAATCCTGCAAATGTTGCTCATATTTTGATTTTGTTGAGTTTAAACTCATGACTTTGGAAACAGCTCAGCTGAATTAACGGAATCCCTTGGTTAACAAATAAAAATAAAACTAACTAAAGTGAGAATTTTGATCTCCATCCATTCCATAGCAAACACACACACCATTCCATGCAGTCACAGTCATGCCACCCCATCCATGCAGTCACAGTTATGACCCCCCCCCCCCCCCCACACACACACACACACACACACGCGCGGTTTCTTGGTAAGAAATTGCTGAATATGTGATTAAGGTCTGAACTAAGATGAGGGACCCGCAAAAGAGTTGGCCACAAATCCTATTTTAATAGCAAAGTTAAGAAGTTAGGAAATCTCACCAAAAATGGAGCTGCATACCATAAGCGTGGTAGGATTTTAACGTGGAGCTGCATGGCGAAGTCAAGTCCATCACTGTGAGCTCAGAGCTTGTTAGTCCAGCATTAGGCAGCAGAGCAAAAATATACATTGTTTTCTATATGCCTGTTAAGGGGGGGGGGGGGGTGAAAGTTTTTTGATATGAGGGAATTGGACGACTGCCATTAGCTAGCATTAGTAAAGCACACATAACAAAACTGTAAAAGGTTATAAATATTAGAACAAATACGCGCAAGCGGGCACACAATGCAATTACAAAGGCTTAGTAGAAATGCTTGTATATTTGGGGGTTTATTTATAGGAAACAATAGAAAGGGCATTTAATGGAACGCAAACTGAAAACGCTAAAATTGCCACGATTATCATAAGACATAGTACTGAGGTAGCCTAATTTTTCACGTCAAAGAAGGTATTATAACCGCTGGAAAACAGAAGTCACCATCATCAGTCTGTAAGGAAGGCAGTTCTCATACCAGGCATTAGCACAACATACATGAAGCTA
Organism: Protopterus annectens; assembly: GCF_019279795.1. Classification (NCBI taxonomy): domain Eukaryota; kingdom Metazoa; phylum Chordata; order Ceratodontiformes; family Protopteridae; genus Protopterus; species Protopterus annectens. Next base: position 1,303,528,539 of record NC_056747.1, read on the forward strand.
AATGTAAGACAGTTTAATGTATTTCACTAGCCTTACCAACAAATGAAAAAAAACTGATTATTTTTTTTAGGAGGGATGAGTGCTCAATGTACGTGTTGTTATACACCTTATCTCATTTTTATATAACCGGAGAACTTTAAGCGTGTATTTATTTATTTTATTTTGTTATGAATTTGTTAATCAGGTTGGAGCATTGACATGCCCATCACCCACTGTACCCATATCAGCCTCAGCCCGGGTAAAACACAATAGTTACATGACATTATATACATAGTTAATAACAAAATGGAATACATGTGTTATATATAAAGTGACTATCACAGATGGTTTGAGATGACTTGAGATAAGGAATACAGCCAACAGATACATTACATTATATACAGAGTGAATTAAGAACACACCATATACGTGCATCTTATATAGAGTGGAAATCAATGTTGGCAACCACGGATTAAGGGGAAAAATGTCTCAATAACCCGCTGGGTTAGAAAATTATAATGTTATGAACCTGTCCAGTCGTTTGTCCTTTGCATATACTACATTTCTGTTTGGCTGTCCTACATCTGCATCTGTGTAAAGTGGATGAGTTTAAACTCGCCAGTTATTATGCTATTTAATTTAATTTTGTAAAAGGGATAATGCAACTGGGCCATGCAAGACCCGTTTTCAGTACAGTCCCGATGCAAAATCTCTACAAAAACTAAAAGTATATACAATAAAGTAAAACAAGGAATGGAAGTGTATACCCTGAAAACAACTATATAAAATGACTACAACGTTCAGTGTAAAAGACAAATAAAATACACAATTAATTATAAATATAACAGATTCGGTAAATCGGAAATAATAATAATAATAATAATAATAATAATAATAATAATAATAATAATAATAATAATAATAATAATTTCTAGAAAGAAGCATGAAAGAAAAAGATAAGTTGACATGAGAAAAAGAGGGAGTGAAAGGACTAAGTTGAGAATGGGAGGAACAAGAGGAAATGCAGATGGATATGAAAAGATTAGGTAGTAGAAAGGAGTGAAATAGGTGGAGCCAAGAGGAGATGATGAAGTAGAATAATTTTAGAGACAAACGAAAACAAAACTGAGTAAAGAACTAGAGTGAGAGGAAGTCACTGAATGCATTTTACTTAGTAAAAAGATTGCTGGTGCAATTTGTGTTTCTTCACTGTCAATGATTCAAAGTGCTCATGTTTTTCCCTTTTAGTTGTGCGAATAGAAGCACTGGAGGTGACACATTCTGTATACAATATGGAGGTACAACGGGGCTTGCTCCCCTAAAGAAAAATAATTTAATTTCATATATTTGAAAGGTTGAGTGCTTTATTTTACCTGCATGACGATTTAATTTTGTCCATTATTTTACTAGGCTGCAGCTGAAAAAGGGTTATTGGTCCATTCCACCGACATTACATAATAATAATAATAACACATACATAATTTGTCTACCTGAGTATCAGTCCGGGAGTTAGCTAGCTAGCTAAATTTATTTAATACCACATGTATTTTTCGTATTTTAGATAATATTAATAAGGAATGCTTTATTTTGTACTAGTCACAAAGAAAACCTTTTATTTTTTTACATCTAATATTACAGCCCTACAAAGTTAAACATTTCTCACTCACATCACTGCAGTAGCTCTACCCTCAGAAACATTTTTCAATTGGGAAAACTCTTGAAAAAAATATTTCCTCTGCACATTAAATATGCAATACAGCTATGTTCCGCCACTATCTGATTTAATAAAACATTTACTTTTGCCAGACCAGAATTTGCCACGCTGATATTTTGTTGACAGTAATACAATTTAATAAATGTGTAACACTGTAGATGCAGTACATTAAAAGGAGCAACCAGGACATTTTCTTAATAAAATTTTGTTCTCAGCACGGAATACCAATTGCCAAACTACAGGAGAGTGTACATGATAAACAACAATATGTTGCTTCTTACTTATGCTGGTCCAAATTTTCCTATATACTTTTTACTTATTTATTTATTTATTTATTTTGGAATAATAACTATATAACACTTTAAAAATCAAACTCATAGGAACATAGAATCATAGAAATTACAAGGCAACTAAGCCCAGAGACCATTTGCGTCTTGCTAATGCCCACCCACAATAAAGATACACCCCCATGTCTAGAACAGCAAAGCAGGTCTGTCCTAATATGCACTGTTGTAAAATGACTCCGTCCAAATTACCACAAACACTGATCTAATCTTCGACAACCCCAGTATATAACAATTCCACATCCCAATTTACCGGAATGTCATTTGCTAAATATTATCAAATGCTATAAAATTAGATTCTCATTACATTATACAGACCTAGTTCATAAGGCATTTTAAACGTCAACATTTTAAGAATAAGCAACGTTCATGGGTGGTTTACATAAATATTTTCAAGTCATATCATTGAGCAATATATTTTACGGTATGAAAATAAACAAAAATAAAAGAGTCGTATCGATCATATTTTTCAGATAATTGTTTCTAAGTTTGTGTGTGTGCGTGCGTGTGTGTGTGTATGTAATCTGATGGTCTATACAATTTCTATCGTTGTTGCTTTACAGCTCCAGATGCGTTTTTTTTTGTTTGCCAATATCTATTAAAAAGATATCGATAAAAGGAAAAATCCCCTCATCACCTCTGTACCAAGAAGTAAGTATTCACCTTATTTGCATCAACATCCTTTCATTTTTTTCTTTTTTATGTATGTTGTACGTAACTTGAATTAACTCAACTGGCAAATATGTACATAGTGAAATAACACGTGTCAAACACTTAACTTTTCAATTCTTAAGCAGCATCACTGAATTTGGAAAATAGATAAGATGGAATGTTCGACAAGATCAAAATACGCATAAGATAAAGCATTAGGGAAGTCTGATATTATGACATTAGTGGGGGTATCTCCGTAAAATGGATTTCTAATAATTAATTATCTTTAAATAGATCAGGGTCCAAGCTTTATATATATATATATCCGTGTATGTGTGTGTCCGTGTGTGTGTGTGTAATGTTATTAAAATGTTTTGGTGTTTTGGTCCATTGTGATCAATGGTCTACCACAGTGCCCAGTCAATAACTAACTAACTAACTAACTAACTAACTAACTAACTAACCAAACAAACACATAAGAATTTGGTCAACGATAATTAAAACTGCGCTACCCCACTTATTGTCAATCTGCTATCAACAAAAGTGTCTGGAAAGCTTGATACTATTAAGCTTTATTGTTAAAATAATTAGTTATACCTATTGTTTTTTTCAGTGTATGAGAATATTGTTTTGCACATTCACGTTTGAGTGCATTTAGTTCAATTTGTAAGGATAAACGGTTGTACTTATCTTTTCTGTATGTTGCATTTAAAATGTATATTTAGCAGCAGGACTGCGATAAAAATATAGATATAAAGTGATACCTGAACGCGTTGTATTTATGCAACACGGATTTTGACAGCTTGGAAGAGGTTTTTTTTTCTTTTTTTTGGGGGGGGGGTGGGATTCTGTAAACTGGAAGCAACTGCTTTCTTGCTTTGTATTTATATGCACTCATTTTAAGAATTTTCTTAGACGATAAATTCTGGTTAAGTTCTTGAATTTATGATACCTTTGAGCATTTGGGCCAAGTGAGCATTTTTATTTTAGACATTGTTATTAACCAAGTCCATCCATCCATTAGTACTTGTAAGCTTTTTTTTCTTTTCTTATACTTGAGATACATAATAGTAATTATGCTTTGCTCACTTTTATTATGTAATTATTTAACTTAGTGCTTTGTGTCTCCGGACTTCTGTTTTCATTTTGTTTTGCCGAGACACTGCATAGCCAAAAAGCAACAAATGAATATTATAATGAAACGACTTCGGTTACTCATTTTATGTACATTTTTTATTCCTGAAATTACAGATATAACACATCTGCACATCTTAGTCACACGCATCTCCTTAAAAGTATAAATTGAAAGTCTAGAATAAGATTTTTCTGATCACTGGTATAGTTCCCAAACTGTCAGCACCTGGAAAGGGAGCGTAGTTATTTGTTAGCAGTTAGTCTCTGTTTATTACCTTTAATATATGTAAATAATTATCTACACTTTTGCATGATTGCATCCAGTATTAGAACTCATTATAGTTCTGTGGACACCATTCATTTTAATTTCTGAACTCACTACAGTAAATGTTGATCTTTTTAACTCTCTCTCCCATATTATGTTATTGCTCGTTTCTCCATAAAATGTGATATAATCAAACACTAAAAAAGCTCACATCTATCCAAATGATCACATCTATTTTGGCTATGCCACCTGTAAAAAGAAAATGTTAGCACATTCTCTTCAAATTTTAAACACAATACAATATGTAATTCAAAAAGTCTAGTTTTAAGACTAAACAAACGAGGGAACGAGTGTAGCTGTGATTAATAAATCAATATATACATCCTCATTGATTTGCCAGAAAACCACATGTTATGCGAACAGAGTAAAATATGAAGCAAAAATCAGGACATTCTGCAAAAATCTGGACGGCTGAGAAGGATGCACTGCACACACACACACACACACACACACACACACACACACACACACACACACACACACACACACACACGCGTGCGCTTTTAGCTCTACTCTGCTAACATCTACACACACTACCTACAACCTCATAGCTCTCAACCTCTTAGCAAAAAATCTGGATAAAGCCAAAATAATGGGGGGGGGGGTGGATTCCCAAAAATAGGTAGAATTTTTAAATATTGCTGTTATAAACTTAGAAAGTTGCTAGAACGGTAATTATTTTGTAGGTAAATTTATATATTTCATTCCTCATATAATTGTATACTCACCCTTTTGAAGTCCTTAACTACGGAGGTGTTAGGAACAGGGGGAATGGATATTTTGAGAGTAAGTATCAGTATATTATGGTCTGGCTAAACCAAAGCTGGGAGAGACCGGGACAGACTGGGACAGTGGAGCTGTAGAGACAATATTGTGAAGATCAAATAACCAAATATTTTGGCCTCTTGCGGGTCCCTTTGCTACTTGATCCAGGGAATTTCTATTTATCAAATCCAAAAGTCTCTGGGCATACCATACAGTCCTGGTATACGTGCTCCAGTCTATGTTTTGGTAATTCAATTCACTTAGTTTTAATGGAGTTATTGCTTGTAGGAATGTTTTTCTAAGACTTTAAATAATGTAATATAGTATTTATTTTCAGTTTGTCTAATACAACACTGTCAAGCTATGCAAATGCCATTTTACTATCATCTGTACAGGCATTGTTTCACTGTCAAAGCTTATTGTACTGCTGTTTCTTCAAGACACACTGCAATAACATGTCCTTTCTTTGCTGTAACACTGTAGCTGTTGCCTGCTTTCTTCTGAAACATTCAGTAGAATTAATAGCAATTTATATACATGTGATTATTTCTTGATTGATTGTATTTGCCTTTGGCCTGGGATGTGACTGAAAAGGGTAATTGGATCAGCTCGCTCACCTGGTTAACAAACTTAGATAAAATAAATAAAACTGTAATGCTTGTATGCGTTTGCGATTGTCTGTTGATTGGGGTCATGATTGAAAAGGGTTTTCAAACCAACATTCTTCCATGGTGTGTTTGTGTGCACTGGGAACTAAGGTAGGGTGGCATGATGCCAGGGTGATCCTATGGGCTAGGCTTGTAAAGTCTCCAGGGCCGTTAGCCTAGTACACACACCTATGAACCTATGAACGTATACAAGGTCTTCTGTTACCATACGCGATATAAATTATGAAACTGAAATGCATCTCATTGTTTAGTGAATTCAGTCCTCACTGATTTGTCACAGAAATCCAGTAAGTCACACATTTTATGAGGAACAGACCAAAAATATGAGGCAAAAATCTGGACGTTCTGTGAAAATCTGAACAGTTGCGAGATCAGCAGTATGACAACATTTATTACCAGTGTATCGGCCTCACCACTAATTTATTACCTCTATTCTACAACTCGTTTCAACATTTTAATCAGGGCAGCAGTAGACATCCCATTAGCGCTTATTGTAACGGTAACCAGCACATTCAAATTTCAAAGTCAACAACACTATGCACTGATTACACTTTGTCTCATTTTCGGTAGTGCATTTCATTGAAATATGGGAAATGAAAATATGTTATATACATTTATAAAATATAGTTAGAAAAGCTAAAAAAAAGCATTTTCACCATAAAACACTGCTAAAAATAAAATACAAAGTGGTGTGTGTGTACATTTCTCCCTCTCTGTACGCGTGGATGTGTGTAAGCCGTGAAATAAAGGACAACAGGAAATAATTTTGATGAATAAATTGGGCTCCAGTGGAGTGTAAGGTGTGAGCAAGTGTAGCAGACAGACATGGTTATAAAGGGTCAAAACGCGCTCTGTAAACCGTATACTAACGAGTGCGTAATGACGTAGAAATGCAGAAGTCTGCGCAAAGAGTCAGTGGTGTATGCATGCCAGACTGGTTAAACAACATTTAGAGTCGGCATACCACTTTTTACACCGAGAATAACGGTGTACTTGAGAGGAGCCATACTGCTTTTAGTTGAAACAATGGCAGAAAAGCACGTATTCTTAGCCCCATTAGTGTAATTTCCCATGATGCTGCGCGTCCGGCCATCCGTACCAACGTAGGTACATCCTTGCCGAACATACACAGTTCACAGGCCAAACAGTAAAAGCGTCATAGAAAGTTCTTGGCCATCACTAAAAGGTGACCACTTTACCATTGTAATTGTTTGTGTATTTCAGCTTTTTCGGTTAGGGGTCGCCACAGCTGAACTCCGGTCTGCAACTGATTGGCAGTTGATTTTTACGTACCGGCTTGCCAGGCCTGACGCACAACCTTCAAAGAAGGTACGCCCATTCACGCATGTCTCCACGCAGAAGACGCTCTAGCTGAGAATCGAACCGGATAGCGTCTTACTGGGAGGTGCCAACGCTACCGCAGCACCACCACCACCGCGGGTCACTTTATCATTGTAATAATCGATTTAAAACAGTTATGTAAGTCTCTCAATCTTACCTTTAAGAATGAACCTTTATTTATGAACTTGAGGCATGCAATTCAAAATAAACTTATAAGGCTTTCTTCACCTATTTTGGGGAATTTTGAAGTAACTAAAAATTATTTTTTTTGTCCCAAGAACATTGTAAATGTTTTTGCAGACAACCTTCCAATTCACTCCACCCACCCTCCATTTTACCTCCATTCCTTCTCACCCCCTCTTGAGATGAATTTGGACCAAGACCTTTTGGATTTTTCCATATATATATATATATATATATATATATATATATGTGTGTGTGTGTGTGTGTGTGTGTGTGTGTGTGTGTATACATACACACACACACAGATTATATATATCTGTTTCTGTAGATATATATATATATATATATATATATATTTAGAGCACAGTGGTGTAGTGGTTGTGTTGTCACCTCACAGCAAGAGGTTCTCCAGGTCGACTCTTGACTGGTGACGTGCCTTCTGTGCGGAGTCTGCATGTCCTCCGTGTTTGTGTGGGTTTCCTCTGGGTGCTCTGGTTTCCTACCATGTTACAAAGACATATATCTGGAGCATTTCTTCCTGGGCCTCTGCTGAAAATTGGCTTTGTTCCAAGCTGGACTTTCCCGGTTAACAAATATATATATATATGTAAATATATATATATATATATATATATATATATATGTATGTATATATATATATATATATATATATATATATATATATATATATATATATATATATGGATTCACTTCATAACATTGAAATATCAAAATACTGAAACTCAAAACACTAAAACCAAAATACAAGCTCAAAATACTGAATACTAATACTGAAACTCAGTACTGAAAACATATTATCGTAAACTCAGCTTAAACAACATAAATCATAACAATTTCTACCAAATATATGCAGGGGCTCCCCCTGCACCCCCATGTGGGGCCCCACCCTGTAATTAAATATATCAACCCAAGATTGCACATAGTGTAGTTAAGTGCAATCTTGGAGTAGATATATATAATTAGCAGGGAGTGCAGGGGCTGCCCCGCATATATTTGGTAGAAATTGTTATGATTATGTTGTTTATTTACGCAATATGTTTTCATATTTGAGTTTCATTTTGAGTATTCAGTATTTTGAGCTTTGTATTTTGGTCTTCAGTATTATGAAGTTGTCATTTTCAGTATTTTGAAGTTTCAGTGTTATGAAGTGAATCCATATATATATATATATATATATATATATATATATATATATATATATATATATATATATATATATATATATATATATATATATATATATATATATATATATATATATATATATATATATATATATATATATATATATATATATATATATATGTATATATATATATATATATCTATATATATATATATATATATATATATATATATATATATATATATACCTCAATTCCTGACCATAACAATATCCATGGAGGTCTGATGTTTCATTTAACAAAACCCTTCAACAAAACGTAAACCTGATACTCTTCATTAGTCATGTCCCTGAGGCATGGAGAATAGAAGTTGTGGTGCCCTTGCATGAAGCCAGATGGTTAAGCTGCACTGTGTAGCCATGTAGTGCTGGGGATTGATGTAGTCCATGGAAAGGAAGAGGTAGAACTAATGGGCCATGAGCATTCACCTTGACAGTGTATACAGTGTGCTGATCATGATGACCATGGTTGCCCACAAATGACAGGGAAGGGGTAGAACTATGGCAATGCACATTTGCAGTCTGAAGAGGCATCCCAGGTGTTGAGCCAGATGGACAGCACTGCCCAAAATTGGGCAATGCCTATAGCTGGAGGTAGAGGGCTGTGTGCCCACAGATAACAGGAAAGGAATAGAACTATAGCAATGTGAATCTGTGTAGCCTGATGTAGAGTCCCAAGTTTTGAAATGGAGGGGCATCATTGACCACAACCTGGATGACGATGATGATAATGACTAGGAATGGTGGGCTGTGTGCCCATAAGAGATAGTGATGCCATGCCATGGATAATCTGTGTGGTCTGACTTTAGATGATCTGTGGCCAACTTCCACACATCTAGACCACCTTATGGCTATGGAAGGCATGGCCTGTAAAGACAGGCCACATTGTGTTTGCAATTTGTCTTATGGAGCCATCTTTGGAGGCATCCTTTTCTGACCACTAATGACAGCAGTATTCTGTTACCTGTCCCTGTACTCCATTGACTTGTGCATATCATCCCAAACAGCACACTCACCATCTCCACAATGCATCACCAACCTGTGCATTATTCCACACATCACGAAGCACACTCCATCTCCATAATGTATCACTGACTTGCACAACAGCTCCCATGTCATAGAATATATTCAACATATCCACAATGTATCACTGAACTGTCCATCATCTCACACCTGATGGAGGACAATCATCATCTTTAAAATGTATTACTGACCTGCACATTATCCCACACATCTTGAGCACACTCACCATCTCCACAATGTATCATCAACCTGCACATTATCCCACAGATCATGGAGCACACTGACCATCTCCGCAATATATCACTGACCTGGACATCATCCCACATGTCATGGAGCACAGTCAATAGTGCCACAATGTATCACTGACCTGCACATCATCCCACACTTCATACAGCACACTCACCAGCTCCACAACATATCACTGACCTGCACATTATCCCAAGTCATAGAATACATTTACCATCTCCAGAATGTATCATTGACCTGCAAATCATCCCACATGTCACAAAGTGCACTTGCCATCTCCACAATGTATCACCAACTTGCACATTATCCCACACATCACAGAGCACACTCACCATCTCCACAAGGTATCACTGACTTGTACATTATCTCGCACGTCATGGAGCACACTAATCAGCTCCACAATGTATCACTGACCAGTGCATCATCTTTCACATCATAGAATACATTAACTGTATCCACAATGTATCATTGGCTTGTACATCATCCCACACATCATAGAATACATTAACTATCTCCACAATGTATCACAGGCCTGCACATCATCCCACACATCATAGAATACATTACCAGTGTCTACAATGTATCACTGGCTTGCACATCATCACACACATCATAGAATACATTAATTATCTCCACACCCTATCCCTGCCCTGTACATCATCCCACACATCATAGAATACATTAACTATCTCCACAATGCATTACTGGCCTGCACATCATCCCACATATCATAGAGTACATTAACTGTCTCCACAATGTATCACTGGCCTGCACATCATCCCACACATCATAGAATACATTAACAGTCTCTACAATGTATCACTGGCCTGCACATCACTACACACATCATATAATACATTATCTCCACAATGTATCACTGGCCTGCACATCATTCCACACATCATATAATTCCTTAACTATCTCCACAATGTATTACTAACCTACACATCATTGCACACATCATAGAATACATTAACTGTCTCCCAATGTATCACTGGCCTACACATCATCCCACACATCATAGAATTTATTTATTTATTTTTATTTATTTATCATTTGTTGACCGGGAAAGTCCGACTAGGTTCCACAGAGCCTGTTTTCAGCGGAGGCCCGGGGAGAAATGCTCCAGATGCATGTCTTTGGAATGATGTGATGTGATGATGTGCAAGCCAGTGATACATTAACTATCTCCTCAATGTATCACTGGCCTGTACATCATTCCACATATCATAGAGCACAATCACTAGTGCCAAAAGTGTCACTGACCTGACTGTCATCCCACAGTCACTATCTCTGCAATACCATGGATCACAGCTGAGTGTGCCTGGATCATAAACCTTGACATACATGGCCAGGAGTTAAGACAGCACCTAACCCCCTTGTCTATCTACAATGGTGGCTATGCATCCCATGTCTATATCACATAATCAAAGTTTTAGAACATCACATCTAATATGTTTGAGACCATATCATTGATGTTTTAAAACTACGAATATGTGAAAAAAAAAAAAAAAACAAGAAAACAACGTACCTAAACATTTCAACCCACCACACCCCCCACTACTTAAATATACCAACTCCAAGATTGCACTACAGTGCAGTAAAGGGAAATCTTCCCTTATGGAGATTTTCATTAAACGTTCGATGTTTCAAAATTTCGATGATATGGTGCCAACCATATCAGTTTCAAAGTTTTGAAACTTTGATGAATCAATATAGACCCATGCATCTCTCAGGGGTGGTGATTCGTTTGGACATTGTGCTCTCTGGGGACATACAGAGCTAGCCCTTAAGGAACTCAGGTAGAAGATTACCATTTTACCCTGATAAGGCCATATACTTAACACATACCTGTACACGAGTCTCTGTAATGGTATCCCTGGATGACTTATTCTACGTGTTTCGGACAGTGCCACTGTGTTGCCAGATCATGCCTGTTGCATGTTGCCATCATTGTCAGTCTCAGCTACCTGATGATGTCAGTCCTAAGTTGATATCTTGTGCTGGATCCTCCACTATTTGAATGAGCAAAAGCATGAACACACATGGCACCATTGTCTGACCACAGTCATATGCCCCATAATCCTCTGTCGCGCAGATAGTACTACATATTAAAATACAGGTGTAGCATACTCTGACAGACATGTCTTGCTGTGTACATTGTTGCAGTTGTGGACCAGAGTTACCTGGATGGACAGATGCAGGTAGATCTTGATCAATATTTCACTTCAACCATTCAGTAAAGTGTGCTCTACTGTACTGTGGATTTTTACTGAAAATGTTCTACTCTACACTTGTATGCTAATGCAAGGTGTTATGCAAAATGCCACTGATTCTTATTATCACAGTAACAAAGGCCAACTAAAGCAGAGGCTATGCTAATGAAACTATTTAGAGCTATGCTCTCTGAATTGTCATCATAGTGCATTGCACAGCCCAAACATGTTGTAAGCAGCAATGTACATCATAGGTTCATAGGTTCATAGGTTAGTACTAGGCTATCAGCCCTAGGGCCTATACAAACCTAGCCATAACAATTCCCTGGCTATTTCTTCCCACACTATTTACTTCCCTGGACCCCTTTCTAGCAGGGCCACTGACATGATCCCCGGGGTGAATTTCCTTTCTCCCATCCAATCGTCAAGGTTCCTTTTGAAGAGGGCCAAAGAGGCACTCTGGTTGACATGTATGGGCAGTCAATTCCAGAGTTTGGGGATTCTCTGGGTCAGGAACCTATCCCTCCAGCATGTTTTCTTTATTGTGATGACAAGGTTTAGATCCCTGGAGCGTGTGGCTCTGAGGGATTGGGATTTCTTTAAGTGTAGCATGTCCAACAGCTCTGGGTTTGACATGGCATTGCATGTTAAGCAGAGATCGCCTCTGAGTAGATGATATGTGACAGAGTTTAGCTAGAGTTTTTAAGGCGGTCAGCGTAGGGCATTTGCTTTAGGCCTGTGATTCTTTTAATGAGGTATTTCTGCGGCCTTTCCAGTTGTTGCAGATGTCTTGAGCGGTACATATAATGGGTCTAATGAGGGATGAGTACAGTGGGACAATGACCTCATTTTTTCTGGATGAAAGCCCTTATTGATGAGGTGTGCCACATAGAAGGATTTCCTGACTGTTGTGGCGATGTGGTTATCGGAGGTGAGACCACTGTCCACCTGTGTCCCTAAGTCTCTTATCACACTTTCGATCTTTAGTGTACTGCCATCTATGTGGTAATTCATGGGTACATGCTTTTTCCCAAAGGGGGTAACTATACATTTCTTGGCATTGAGCTTGAGCCCATGGCTTTGGAACCAAGCATCTGTTTCTGTAAGGCCCTTTTGTAGAGTATCCACATTATTTGGGGATTCAATAATGGCTCCCAGTTTGCAGTCATCTGCGAACTTTGTTAGCCAGAGTCCCTTAGTGTTGGCCTGTACTTCAGAGAAGTAGATACCAAACAAGAGCAGTCCCAGGACTGAACCCTGAGGTACTCCACTTGTCACTTGTCTGGAGCTGGATTTGGAGTCGGCTACTTTTACAGTGTGGGTTCTGTCAGTAAGCCAGTTGGCAACCTACTGGGTGATGTAGAGATTAATGCCCAGCTTAGTAAGTTTATCTATGATTCCAGAGTGAGGAATGGTGTCAAAGGTCTTGGCAAGGTCTAGATTGGCTGTGTGGACCACCTTACCCTTGTCCATGGCTCTGGAGACTGATTTGAAGAAGTCAATAATTTTCAGGAGACAAGATTAGCCCTTCACGAATGCAAATTGGGTGGGGTCCAGTGTTTGAAGGTTGCCAATGTCTTTGTTTATAAGTTCCATGATAGTACGCTCCATGGCCTTGCAGATAAGGCTTGTCAGACTGATGGGACAGTAGTTTCTGGGATCCAAGGTGGATCCCCCCCTTGTGGAGTGGGGTAACCATAGCTCTGCACCACTCAGTGGACATGAAACCTGAGGTGAGGCTATGATTAAATATGACACTTAGGTGAGGTGCCAGTTCATATTATAGTTCATGTAGTACACAGCCTGGGATGCCATCTGGTCCCATGGATGCTGTATTCTTAGCTTTGGAGAGTGCGTTTTTTTACCTGTGTGGTCGTTATTACCAGAATTTGGCAATCTTCTGGTATTGAGATGGGCCATTTAGGGGGTGAGAGAGGGTGAAGTTGGCACTGAATCGATCTGCTAGGATATTGGCAATATCCTTGGGATCAGTATATTTAATGCCATTCTGTTTTAGCTCAGAGCAGATCTGTGCATTGCCATTTAGATTCTTGACATAGTTATAGAATGCCTTGTGGTAGTCTTTGGAATCTTTGGCAATTTTATTTTCGTAACTAGCTTTGGAGGATTTTATGAGAGATATCACTTTCTTACTGAGGCTGGTAAGGGAGTTTTTTGCATCCTGGGATTTTCCTCTTTTCTGCAACAGTTTCTTCTTTTTGTTGTAAAGTTTGTTTATGGCAGGGGACCACCAGATTGGTTTCCTTTTTTGGAGGAGAGCATCTTGGTTCTATTTGGGATGGCACAATTCATGCATGAGTGGATGTGTTCATACAGTGCCTTAGTGTAGGATTCAGCAGTCGAACTTTCAGTTCCCGCCTGCATGGGTGTCATGAAGTTTGTCACTTCTGACTTGAGTAGCATGAAGTTGGCTTTGGAGAAGTTTTTTTATGGAGGTTTCCTTAATGGGGGGTGGGGGTGGGATGTGGATGTTAAGGGTGATTAGCTTATGGTCAGACCTGACTAATGAGGGGTGACCATAGTTGTGGAGCATCGATTTCCCATGTTGGTAATGACCAGGTCTTGGATATTGGAGCCCCTGGTGGGACTATGGATTAGTTGATCCAGGGCATTGGAATTTATGAATTCCAAGAACTGTTGGGTAAAGGTGTTGGTACACGAGTAGTTTTCCCAGTTAATGGCAGGGTAGTTAAAATCACCCAGTATTAGGGTGTTCTATCTTAATATTTTCCAGTATGTTTAGAAAGGTGTAGTGAGAATATTGGGGCATGGTGGGGGATCTTAGCAAGCTACAATTTGGATTGCAGTCTTGTCTAGTGTTAGTTGCACCTGGAGAATTTCAGACGCATTTTGTTGGGCAACTAGTCTGGTGGTGTAAATATCCTTGGTGAATATGGACACTCCTCCACCTTTAGTGTTTCGGTCCTGGTTTGGTGGCCGAAAAGTGTGGTAAGAGTTGTAGCCTGGTTTTGCAGGGGTGCTCTCTGGAGCCTTGAACCAGGTCTCAGTTAGTGCACAGATATCAATGTTCTCCATTTTTAAGAGTGCCCCAAGATAGTGCATTTTGAGGTTTAGACTTCTAGCATTGAGTAGCATTACCTTCAGATTTTGCATGCTTGTACCTGTTACGGTGGTGGTTTTGTCCTTTGAACTTTGCCTAAAAACGGCACTATAAGGGTGGCAAGAGCCTTAGCCAGTAACCTGAATCCCAAGGGCGACAGGTGCAGACCATCTCTGGCAAAGCATAGTGGTCTGTCGATCATGGTGGCCACAAAGTGTGTGAGTAGTTTGCACATGCATATGGGATGTGTATGCTTGTAGTACCATGGAGCAGAATTATATCCATTTCTAGTGCCATGCTGCTGTTCTAGGGACACACATACCACCACAGTTAAGCAGTATATCCACTCTGAGTGCCACATTGCTGCTCTAGAGACACACATAGCATCATGGTGCAGCAGTATATCCATTCCTAGTGCTATGGTGCTGTTCTATGGATACACATAGCACCACAGTGCAGCACTGTATCCATTCCTAGTGCTATAATGCTGTTCTGGAGATACACATAGCACCACGGTACAGCAATACAGCAATATATGCATTCTTAGTATCATGGTGTTGCTCTAGGGGCAAGCATTAGCACCACAGTGCAGCAATATATCCATTCCTACTGCCATGATGCTGCTGGGTTTATATCACATGATTGAAACACAATAACAGTGAACACCATAGCATCGAACTTCAAACCCCGAAAACATAAAACTTCGAAAGGTGAGAACAGTGACTGTTTTCCCCTGGGAAAAAAATCACTGTTCCAGCACAAAACAAGGAACACACAAACACTACACACCATTTCTAATGTGGGGGGCTTCGCTTCCACACTTCCACACCCTCTACTTAAATATACCAACTCTGAGATCGCACCACAGTGGAGGAAATAGCGAAGCCAGGGAAACAGCCCACCAAATTCTTTCCCTGGGAAAGAATTCAATGTTTCGCGGCTTTGCTGTTGTCAGTCTTCCTGGTTTTGGGGTCGATATCATAGCATTCGAAGTTTTGCAACTTTGATGTTATGATACAGACCTGTACTGTTCTGTGTTCATACACACCTCCGTGGTGCAGCATTTTCTAGTGCCATCGCACTGTTCTGTGGACAGACATAACACCATGGTGCAGCACTGTATCTATTCCTAGTGCCATGGTGCTACTCTGGGGACACATATGGCACCACCATGTTCCAACACAATATCCATTCCTAGTGCCATGATGCTGTTCTGGGGGCACACATAGCACCATGGTGCAGCACTATATCCATTCAGAGTGCCATGGTGCTGTTCTGGGGGCACACATGGTGCTATTCTGGGAATACACATAGCACCATGGTGCAGCTATATATTCCTAGTGCCATGGTGCTGTTCTGAGGACACACATAACACCATGCCTTAGCACTATATCTGCTTCTAGTGCCATGGTGCTGTTCTTGGGTCACATATAGCACAATGGTTCAGCATTATTTCCATTCTTAGTGCCATGGTACTGTTCTGGAGACACATGTAGCACCATGGTGAAGCAGTATTTGCATTCCTAGTGCCATGGTGCTGTTTTTGGGACACACATAGCACCACAGTGCAGCACTATATCCATCCCTAGTGCCATGGTGCTCGTCTAGTGACACACATAGCACCATGTTGCAGCAGTATATAAATTCCTAATGCCATGGTGCTGCTCTATGGGCAATCATAGCACCACATTGCAACAGTATATCCATTTCTACTGCCATGGTTCTGTTCTGGGGACACACAAGACACCATGGTACTGTATTACATCCATTCCTAGTGCCACAGTGCTGTTTCAGGGACACACATAGCACTACAGTACAGCACTATATCCATTCTTAGTGCCATGGTGCTATTCTGGGGACACACATAGCACCATGGTGCAGCACTATATCCATTCCTAGTGCCACTGTGCTGTTCTGGAGACACACATTGCGTTATGGTGCAGCACTATATCCATTCCTAGTTGCATGATGCTGTTCCAATGACACACATAACACCATGGTACAGCAGTATATCTATTCTTAGTGCCACGGTGCTGTTACAGGGACACACATAACACAACAGTGCAGCACTATATCTATTCCTACCGCCATGGTGCTGTTCTGGAGACACACATAGCATCATGGTGCAGCACTATATACATTGCTACTGCCACGTTGTTGTTTTGGGGACATACATAACACCATGGTGCAGCAGTATATCCATTCCTAATGCACAGTGCTGTTTTCTGGACACACATAGCACCATGATGCTGCACTATATCCTTATCCCTAGTGCCATATTGCTGTTCTAGTGGCACACATAGCACCATGGTGCAGTAATGTATCCATGCCTAGTCCAATAGTGCTCTTCTGGGGTCACACATAGGACCATGGTAGAGCACTATATCCTTTCCAAGTGTCATGGTGCTGTTATGATGACACATATATAGCACCATGGTATAACAGTATATCCATTCCTAGTGTCATGGTGCTGTTCTGATGACATATATAGCACCATGGTACAGCACTATATCCTTTCCTAGTGTCATGGTGCTGTACTGATGACACATATAGCACCATGGTGCAGTGATTTATACATTCCTAGTGCAATGGTGCTTCTCTAAGGACAAACATAACATCACAGTGCAGCAGTATATCACTTCCTAGTGCCATGATGATGTTCTGGGGATGCACATAACACCATGGTACAGCACTATATCCATTCCTAGTGCCATGATACCATTTTGGGATGCACATAGCACCATGATGCAGCAATATATGCATTCTTAGTACCATGGTACTGTTCCAAGCAGACAGTAGCACCACAGTACAGTGTAGTGCAATGTTTCAAAACATGTAATCCACAATCATGTGTCCATACACAGTGGGCTATCATTTTTGCACTTTAAGTGGACTTGTGTGAGTACCATGGCTTCTTTCATCTTTTGGTAACTCATGTGTGGTTCCCAAGTGTTTGCTGTATGTGTGTGTGTGTGTGTGTGTGTGTGTGTGTGTGTGTGTGTGTGTGTGTGTATATATATATATATATATATATATATATATATATATATATATATATATATATATTTATATGGAACACAGAGTTAATACATTGTTGGGACATTCACAGTGGCGTACAGGTATGTTATGCTAGATGAACGTGAGATTCAGTGTTGCAGCAAGTGTGACCACATCATGACTTGGCTGTGCTAGTCAGCCATGCTGTGATACCCATCATGTCATTCTCATGTCCTGCTGCAGCCCTGCTCAGTCATACAGTAGCCCAGTGCTGTTTTTTTTATATTAGCACTACATGTGTCTTTAATTATACTGTCCTTTGCTCAGAGTGCCAGCATTACAGAATGTCTAATAGGCTCATAGGTTCATAGGTAGGTACTAGGCTATCTGCACTAGGGCATTTATAAGCCTAGCCAGAATGTGTTGGCTTTCACCACCCTTTTAGACTAGATTCCCAAGCCTCTGTCCAGCAGGGTCATAGAAGTGACCCCAGGAGTAAATTTACAATTTCCCATCCACTCATCAAGATTTCTCTTGAAGAGGGTCATCAAGGGGCTCTGCCTAGTGGCAGAACAGGTAGCTTACATCCTTCTAAGTTGGGAACTGCTGATTGAGGGCTCAGTGTCTGTTATTCTAAAAGTGTATTAATTCTGGTTTAAGCACTTGGGCTTCAGGCCAGTTATTTTACATTAAGAGGGTTTGTGGACTGCACTCTTTCCATCCTTGAGTAGCATTGAGTAGCATTACTCTTAGTTTCTTATCCCTTGTGATACCTATGGAGGTGGGTTTGTCTTTTGAGCCTTACCTAAAAATGGCACTATGGGGGTGGCAAGAGCCTTAGCCAGTATTTGAAAATCTAAGGGTGACAGGTGCAAGCTGTCCCTGGCAAAGCAACGTGGCTTGTCAAGCATGTCATCCCAGGCTGACAGACACTGGATCCCCTTTGAATGACACCAATAGCTTAGCCAATTGTTAAAATTTATCATTTTGTCTTTATACTGTGGCATCATTCTTGGTGAGGGCAAGATGCTACTCAGAGTCAGGGTCATACTGGCCTGGGCTACATGATCAGAGAGTTCCTCTATATCTCTTTTCATGTAGTCCAGGGAGGTACGTCTCAGGTCATTCACACCAACATGGACAATGACAGAGTCATATTTGTACCTACTGTGGAGTGACCTGAGTGCTTGTGTTATGTGGCGGATCCTGGCACCCGACAGGCAGCTTACAGTGACCTTATCCTTGTTCAGTCGGGTGAGCAGGACGTCAGTGTGCCTGACAATAGAGTCTCCTATTACTAGTGTAGTAGGTGCATTATTTAGCCTTAAGGGCTGCTTCTGTGTGGCACACTGACTTTGTGAAGTATGTGATATGTGAAAGTTATTGTGGGGTAGTGGTTGCTTGGATGTCTGCTTTGGAGGTCTCTGCTGCTTTGGCATATTTTTATTTAGAGCCTCCAAGTATGTTTTTGTGAGTTTATGTGTCATGTTTGCTGATGTGATTGGTCGATGTGAGACTGGTTGTGTGGTGCGAGTGGTTTCCTTCTCCTCCTGACTGATTGTGCCAGTCTTGGTTTGAGAGAGCTCGGCCTCCAGTTTGGCTGTATAGTTGCATCTCTCACATACATTTGAGTTTGTGCATGTCTAATTAGTGCTGTCGTCTGACAGTGACCTCCTCAAGGGTATTCTGACAGTGATCAACTCAAGCGTAAGAACTGATTAATGCTGTCTTCTCACAGTGACATCCTCAAGGATAAGAACTGCACAGGAGACCAGCACCTATATGTGAATGTCAGTCTGTGAGAGTAAATGCTGTTTTGCATGTATTTCTATTAATATTCAGCGTTTTGTTGATGCACAAAGAGATATAAAGGACATTTTCTACATTTCTTAACAATCTAATGCCAACTATTTTACTTCTATTTTATTTTCCATGTGATAACTAGGTAGTTAAGTAGGTAGATAAGTAGGTAGGTAAGTAGGTAGTTAGCTGAATGGGTAGGAAGGAGGGAGAGTAGAGAGTGCAGAAACAGAATGAGTGAACGAGTCACCTTTTTAGAAATCAGGTACATCATGAGCTTGAGTAGGATCCTTGGTAAAAGGCGGTGGTTTAGGTTGCTTCTTCTGTATTGTAGGACTTGCATGTTGCTTCTTTCTGGAGAAATGTTTTTATTTGACTACAAAATACAAGGTAGAGAAAGTAATCACATTGTAAAGTGATTCAGTCTCATATCCAGGAGGTCAGAGTTGGGAATCTGTTCTGTGGGTAATTTGAAGGGGTGTTTGTCTGTGAGAGTGGACCATAGCTGGTAATCTTAGTTAATCAGTTAGTGAAAAAAGGAAGGATTCAAGGATTAGTAGCTTAAATCTAGATAGGTTAGAAGAAATAAACATGTTTGTTAAACTGATAGCCATGTAGCTTTTAAAAGCATGTTGCAGTAATGTTCTAATTTTGGGTCCTACAGGGACAAATTTATGGATACTGGATGCTGTGATTTATTTGAGACAATTCCAATGATTGCAAGGTCATATTCCAGCAGGTCAATATTATAACATTAAAGTCTTAGAACTTAGAATGTTATAATATTGAACCCATTCGATCGAAACACCAGAAAACCGAACAGTCAGAATAGCGATTTTTTTTTCCAGGGAAAAAATTTGCTGTTCCGACAAACATACGCACAACACAAGCACATCAAAATAAATAATCCACACACATACACTTTACAAAATGCTACACTAAACCAGACACACAACACTAGTTATCCACTTACCTTAACCCAACCAGAACCCTAAGGTCCCTAACTATCGCACACTCACCTTATCCGCTCCCTAACCCTAAAATCCCTATCGCACACTCACCTTACCCGCTTCCTAACCCTAAGGTCCCTATCGCACACTCACCTTCATTCGCACACTTACCTTAACCTAGTCCGTAACCTTCTCTCCACAGTCAAGGAAATAGTGAAACTGCAGAAACGGCCCACCGAATACTTTTCCTAGGAAAGTATTTGGTGTTCTGCAGCTTCGCTATTTCAAGCTTTCACTGAATAGTGGTCGATATTATAACATTTGAAGTTTTAAGACATCAATGTTATAATATAGACCCATTCCAGCTGGGTCAGCAAAAGGAATTTAACAAAAGCTAGTCTAATTTCTGATGAGAGGAACTGGGAGATGATTTTTTTTTTTAATTTTTATTTTAAAGCAAAATATGTCAGCATGGTACTTCTGCTACAAAATTATATTCTCTAAACAGATAATGCTATTTCTATATATATCTTTTGTATTTTTCTCAAGATGGATAATATATGAAAAAGTGAGTTTCATTGTTTTGCACATGGTGATTTCCACACATGCATTATGTTCTTATAAAATGAAGGAAAGAAAAAAAAATACACAAAATAATAATTAGGGCTAAAAAGGGAGTTTAACTTCCTCCCTAGTCCTATAGTACAAGATAGCATGTGTATATATAACTTTCTCTCTATTACTGCATAATAATAATAATATATATATATATTTTTATATATATATATATATATATATATATATATATATATATATATATATATATATATATATATATATATATATATCTACAGAGAGAGAGAGAGAAATATCTATATCTATATATCTATCTATATCTATATCTATGGATTCACTTTAGAAGCTCGAAATCCTGAAATATCGAATTTCAGAATCTCAAGCCCATAAAGTGAAACCTGAAAAGCACGAAAACCCAGAAACGCGAAATTCAAAATCTCGCATATCGAGATGTTGAGCTAGCACTTCTGGTATACACATATACACACCTTCCTCCCTACACACAAACACACACCCTGTCCTACACGAAAGCCCCCAATATGGGGGTTTCACCCCCCACACACTCCCTACTTAAGTATACTAACTCCAAGGTCGCACTACATACACAAACACACAAACCACCACCACACAAGCTGTATTCCCCTCACACATACACATCACAGTAACAAAACACACTAACACACACTACAGCCCCTATCCAAAACCCTTAAAACATAAACACTTACCTGAATCCATACCCACAGCACAACACCAGAAGAGCTAATTCAACATCTCCGATATGCGAGATTTTGAATTTTGCTCTTCTGGGTTTTCGTGCTTTTTAGGTCTCCACTTTATGGGCTCGAGATTCTGAAATTCAATATTTCAGGATTTCGAGCTTCTAAAGGGAACCCATATCTATATAGCTATATATGCATATAGATATATAGGTCTCTATCACAAGACTGAATGCTCAGAAGAGCAAACCTCACAAGATGAAGCCCGGGAAGATCAACATCTTGGAAGTTCAAACGTAATGGGAGAATCACAACACCAGCTTCTTTGCAGGGGTACAAGCCTCCCTGTAGCCTCATACCCTGTGCTAATTATTTATACCAACTCTGATATAGCACTGCAGTGGGGAATGGAGCCAAACCCTGATACCCAGTGTAGCACTAACATCCATGTCATTTGACGTTCTGCGTTTTTGATCTTCCACATTGATCTTTTCTCTCTTTTGAGCATTCTGTCTTGTGATATGGGCTCATAAATATATCTGCCTACCCCCCTCTAGAAGCCACCTCCCTAAAATTCAAGCCTGTTTGGATTCCGTCAATAAAGCTAGGTTGACTGCTAATCCAGCTAAGTGCAAACTAGACATGGCAGAAGCCCAGTATTTGGGCAATGTAATGGGCCACAGAATAAAGAAACCACAGGCTAAAACATTGAAGCCGTACAAAATTGGCCCACACCAAACACTAATAAACAGATTAACTATTTTAAAGCCTAGCTAGCTTTTATAATTAATGCATTCCTAAATTTGCCACAATTGCTTGCTTCGTATCTGATATAGGTTCTATGGCTCACAGGTGTTTACTAGGCTAATGACTACAAGAGTCTTTTTAAGCCTAATCATGCATCCTTAAATACTAGGGTATCAGTCTGCAGAGTATTACATGCCTAACCAATAACTACAGGTCAGAATTAGACTCTGTACCATGCATCTGTGAGGAAAAATCCTTAACCATTATGCCAAACCCTCCATCTAAAATCTGAACATTCTATGAAAATCTGGACAGATGATAGGTATGTGAGGCTAATGACCTGTGTGTGTGTGTGTGTGTATGTGTGTGTGTGTGTGTGTGTGTGTGTGTGTGTGTGTGTGTGTGTGTGTGTGTGTGTGTGTGTGTGTGTGTGTGTGGGTTAAGATTAGCTATGCTTCCCAAGAGTCAAACCTTGTACCTTGTGCTTGTGAGGTAAACACCTTAATCATTATGCCAACCCCCAGCCCCTTGACCAAGAGCAAGGCTCCTTACATGGACAGTTGAAGCAGAACAGGCCCCTTGACCAATTAAAAGACATTCTGTTGTTACATCAGACCAAACAACTGCAAATTTTTTCCAAGCAGTTCTTAATGCAGACAGAGACCTCTGCAGGTGGCATATGTGCAGTCTTGTCTCAGACTATAGAAAGGGGTAAGCATCCCAACTTTCATATAAGTAGGAAGCTGAGTATTACTGAGAGACTTTACCTAGCTATAGAGAGAGAATGCCTTGCAATATGGGTCTTCACCACATAAAATACTTTAATTACATTACATTGGGAATTTGTGTTAACACTACCATGCCATTTTACAATGGCTCTACCATCAGAACGAAATCAACTCAAAATTATCCAGATGGGCTTTGACCCCTAGCCTTATAATTTAAAAATCTGTTGTTATGTAGGCCACAATTACTTGAATGCAGATGGGCTGATTTAGGTTTACAGTATATCTGATGGTGCTAGAAATGTTGGTTTTGCTCTAGTGAGGTCATGTGGTATAGTGACTCCTGAGCCTTGGGGAACACACTGATGAAGGTGGTATGGTGTCCTTTTGCTCATCAGCTGGTGTTGTTTTGATCATGTGCGAGAAGGAGCAGAGGGACATTGGTTCCTGCTGGTCTCTAATAGGGCAATGTGTAAGGGACTTCACTGAGTAGTCTGATTGTAGTTTTACCGAGAAACTCTTCAGCGCATTTGTGCAGCTTGGCTTTCTGTTGTATCCAACCAAGATATAGAATATATAGACAAGATAGTATGTTTAATGAGTTCATAAACATCTGGGCTAATACTACCTCTCAGGATTCAGCTTGTAACTAGCGGTATGCTTTTGTTCCTGGTGAGAGGAGGAGCAAAGTGCACTTTAAATCATTTTCGAGTACTGATGTCTTTGATACTGCATTTAAGCTGCTGATTTCTGCATTCCTGCCTATTTTAAGTATTTGCTGCTTGAGGTACTGTATAAGTTGATTATTACCTGCACTTCCAGGCTCTTTCAGTGATTTAAAGTTAGAAAGGTTAGGTCTACCTTCTAGTGGCTGTAGAGAGTAACCTAGTCTCATTATGTGCTGAAAATCACTGAGGAAACATTGGAGTGTGCTTATTGTGATTTTCCAGAGGATTGTTTTGCCTGTTTTCTAATTTCTTGAGCCTAATGATTAAGACTTAGTATAATGGTTAAGACGTTTGATTCACAGGTAGAAGGTAAACTGTTTGATCCTCAGTTTTTGAAGGGAAATTGACTAGGCTTAGAATGTCCTATTAAGAAAGCCAGCCTAGCAATTAGCTATGAACTTAAATACCATAGACTACCCCATTCTCTGGAACAGGCTCCTGATCCATGTGAAGCAGAGTTCCTCCCTATCCTAATTCAAGTGTAACTTGGATAGTTGGATGGGGAACAGGAAATTCATCCCTGGTTTGGCACCTATGTCTCTGATGGACACAGGCAGCCTGTAAATGGTTCATCTCCCAGGCCCCTGCTTGTAAATGTTACACTTCCAAACCCCTGCTTACACTTATCAAGGGTATCATAACTTGTCAGGGATTTTGGATGCATGGCTAGGCTTATAAAGGCCATTGTGGTTGTTAGCCTAGTAAATACATTTACTCTATGTATAAACATGTTGTGCTTGTGCAAAGCTTGGCATCGCACAGCAGGCACTTGGAATTGAAATTGTCCTGTAAAACTACCTCTGAGTTGCCCAAAGAGCAACTAGTTTGCAGACTGAAGAGCATCACCCCATGAGTTTAGTCTTAGTTTTAATTCTTACTCCAGCTAGCCAGCTGTAAACTCCTCTTGTACCACCCTCTTGAAGATAATGTAATAAGGATCTGTAACTATGGATGTGTACTTTCCTACTATTCCTTCAGCCAGTTTGGTGGATATGGACATCCTGAGGCAAAGCAGTAACTATCTCATGTTTACTAACACCCCTCTAAGTGTTAAAACAATGTCACTGGAGGCAAAGCTCTCACTTACAAGCACTTATAATACCAAGCAGGTTGTCAGAAACACACATACTACACCCACCACATATGGTATGAGACAGACACATAGACCCATGTATGCTCAGGATAGTAGAATTAATCTTCCTAAGCCCCAAAGGCCTACTAGACATTGCACAAACAAAAAGTATTCTCAGCAACCTCAGAAGCAGTACACCAAAACAACACTCACCATGACACATTCATAGGTTCATATATGTTTACTAGGCTAATGACCACAAGGGACTTTTAAAGCCTAGCCATGCATCCCAAATCTCTGACAAGTTCTGATACCCTGGATAAGTGTAAGAATGGGCCTGGGAGATGAACCATTTATAGGTTTCCTGTGTCCATTACAGACATAGGTGACAAACCAGGGATGAATTTCTGATTTCCCTTCCAATTGTCCAAGTTGCACTTGAATTGGGTTAGGGAGGAACTTTGCTTCACATGGATGGGGAGCCTGTATGTATAGTCACATGACACGGTATCGCAACTTGAAGCCCATAAGGCAAATCACTACACAACCCACCTTTTTGATCACCAGAGGCTCCATTGTGAGACACACTGCTGTCCAACTCACAATGCTGAGTAAGGAGAGAGAGTCACATTCAGTTTCCTGCCCAGGGTTAGGATCTGCCAGATCACACACGCACTTAGGTTGTTGATCCACAAGTACCACTACGACTCTGTCATAGTCCATGTTGGTGTAACCAGTACTACTCAGTCACAGTCAGTGTTGGTGTAACCAGTATGACTTAGTCATAGTCCATGTTGGTGTAACCAGTATGACTCAGTTATAGTCTATGTTGGTGTAACCAGCACAACTCAATCACTGTCAGTGTTGGTGTAACCAGTACGACTTAGTTATAGTCCATGTTGGTGTATCCAGTACGACTCAGTCATAGTCCATGTTAGTGTAACCAGTATGACTCAGTTATAGTCTGTGTTGGTGTAACCAGTACGACTTAGTCATAGTCCGTGTTGGTGTAACCAGTACAACTCAGTCATAGTCCGTGTTGGTGTAACCACTATGACTCAGTTCACAGTCAGTGTTGGTGTAACCAGTATAACTCAGTCACAGTCCATGTTGGTGTACCCAGTACAACTTAGTCATAGTCCATGTTGGTGTAACCAGTATGACTTAGTTATAGTCCATGTTGGTGTAGCCAGTACGACTCAGTCATAGTCCATGTTGGTGTAACCAGTATGACTCAGTCATAGTCCGTGTTTTTGTAACCAGTATGACTCAATCATAGTTCGTGTTGGTGTAACCAGTACGACTCAGTCATAGTCCGTGATGGTGTAACCAGTACAACTCAGTCACAGTCAGTGTTGGTGTAACCAGTATGACTCAGTCATAGTCTGTGTTGGTGTAACCAGTACGACTCAGTCATAGTCCGTGTTGGTGTAACCAGTATGACTCAGTTCACAGTCAGTGTTGGTGTAACCAGTATGATTCAGTCACAGTCCATTTTGGTGTAACCAGTATGACTTAGTCATAGTCCGTGTTGGTGTAACCAGTATGACTCAGTCATAGTCCATGTTGGTGTAACCAGTACGACTCAGTCACAGTCAGTGTTGGTGTGACGGCTAAAGTAAAGAGATTGGTGGAGAATTTGTGGCCTGTTATTAGAAGGGATAAAATGGTGGGTAAGTTGTTCCCAGAAAAAGTTAGTTTCTCCTATGGTCGCTTTAGGAATTTAAAAGAATTATTAAAATCAAATAGTGAGGATAAAAGAGGTTGACAGGAAAGGAGTTTTCCCCTGTGGGGCTTGCAAAATATGTAGCAAAATAAAAAATGTAGATGGCTGGGAAATAAATGGTAAAAGATTTTGGATTAAGAATGAATTCGGATGTGATTCATGTGGTGTGGTCTACATCATTGGATGTGGATGCACACCTAAGAAATGGTATGTGGTGCAAACAGAAAGAAATGTGAAATTGAGAATATTTGAACATCTAGGTGATATAAGAAACAGAAGGATGGAAAGTCCTGTTGCTGAGCATTTTTGCACAACTCATGGGGGAGATACTGATAGTTTTTTCTTTAGTGTACTGGCACAACCTTTTGGGGGGGGCATGGGAGGTGAAGAATTTAAACGCAGGTTGGTAAGGTTAGAAACAAAAATCATTATAAACTTAGGCACTTTACATTCTACAGGGTTACATTTGGAAATAAATTGGGATATGTAGGGTCTATATAAAAGACGATAGTGAAATAATAGTTTTGTATCAGGCACTTTATAGATGAGATTAAAAAATATTTTTAGTAGAAATGTTGTTGCATATATAGTCATTTGTTTAATGGGATGAAATTTTAATGAAATGTTAATGATGAAAGGCACTTTTCAAGCATGGGACATCAAATGTAATACTATAACAGAATCTACATAACATTTAAATCAGAATATAAATATGTGGTAAGGTCAGTTTGTTTAAAAGTTGTTGAGAATGTTTAAACAGAAAACATTTAATTACTTTATAGAAAATGGAAAATAAATTTGTAGTATGTGATTGATGTTTATTCATATACCTATGAGGCACCTTTAAGGTTTGGGTAGTAGAAGTCATTATTAGAATGGATTGAATGTATTTAATTAATTAATTAGCACTGTAATTAAGGGGATATAAAAAGGCTACTGAATGTTATCAGGTTATTCCTTAGAAGGCTGATGGAGCTGAGCTACCAGAATGTGATGTGAAATAAAAATGTTGTAGCCACAGCGGTGCTTCCTGTTTGGTTTATTTATTGTAACCAGTATGACTCAGTTATAGTCTGTGTTGGTGTAACCAGTACAACTTAGTCATAGTCTGTGTTGGTGTAACCAGTCCAACTCAGTCATAGTTCATGTTGGTGTAGCCAGTACGACTCAGTCACAGTCAGTGTTGCTGTAACCAGTATGACTCAGTCATAGTCCGTGTTGGTGTAACCAGTACAACTCAGTCATAGTCCGTGTTGGTGTAATCAGTATGACTCAGTTCACAGTCAGTGTTGGTACAACCAGTATGACTCAGTCACAGTCCATATTGGTGTAACCAGTATGACTCAGTCACAGTCAGTGTTGGTATAATCAGTACGACTTAGTCATAGTCCATGTTGGTGTAAATGACCCGAGATGCACCTCTCCAGATTATATTTAGAAAGACATGATGGAGCTTATGGACTCAAGTCCAATCTGGTATGAAAAAGCTGCATTGTTAGATGGTTCAGAGCTTTATTACTGGAAAGTCAAAAGCTTTACTGCTAGGAAGTAGATGACAAAGGCAGCTAGGAGACAAAATACAGAGCTAATGAGGGGCAAATTAATCTTGGAGAGTGGTTATGATCCAGAATGGGATACAAAATAAGGATGCCTTGAAATGTTTAACGATATGTACAGAATTGTAACAGAGTACAATGGGACAGATTTGGATTGTACGGAAGAATTTGATTATTTCAGGAGGTGACACAGTTGCAAAGGTGCAGTCTGGTGGCACTGCTCAAAGGAAGGAGACTTATGTGCAAGGAGAGTATATGAGGGTTTCAAAAGGAATAAGAAGCCTTTAATTTGCATGAGGAACGAGGCACCTCCAGCGAGACTGGATACTGGAGGAACAAGGAGAGAGAGAGGTAACGGAGGGACTGAAAACATGCACAGGTCTGCTTTGCAACGTGCTTTGGAGTTAAAGGAAGAGAGTGCATCATGGGAAACTTGCAGTGTCATTCACTTAAAGGGGGGTGATGGTAGTGGTTATAATGGGGTGCAGGAGCTCTTACACAGAATAAATGATTTAAATAGTTCATTATACACTGTTCCTTGAAAGATATTATTTATTATCTAAACTGATAGCTGGTTATGAAACCAGATACAGATTAATCTTGGGGGAACATATGTTAGTATAGTTTATCTTATTTCCTTACTGTGAGATTTTCAGTAATTGACTTATAAAACTGTGTGTCATTGGTTAGATTTGTTATTCAATGGTAAGCATCTGCAATGCATACCAGACACCCTGTCAAACACACACACACACACACACATACACACACACACACACGCACACACGCACACATGCACACACACACACACACACACACACACACACACACACACACACACACACACACACACACACACACACACACATCTAAGATGACTTTGGACCAACTCTCTCTGCTACTTTCTTTCTCTGATACTTTCTCTGATACTTTTTCCTTCCTCCTTAGTCTACTCTGTATCCCATCTGCTCGCCTGTGGGCTCACTCTGCTCCCCTCCCTACCCCCAATTCCCACCCACCCCCAGGGGTCCTAATCTTATACTTCTCTAGTCCCACCCCTTACACTGTCATCCTATCCTCGTCTTTCCCGCCAAACAAATCCCCTCCCCTCCACACACCCCACATCCTCCTCCCACGTTCCTCTTTTACACACTAGCCCTCCTATCCTATTCTTACCATCTCTCCTCTACCTCTATTACCACTCTTTCTATATCTCTCCACTCATTTCACCCCTCCCTCTACCTTATATTTCCTTCTATAGCCTTACCTCCTGTTTCACCTGTATATTATCTTTCTTTTGCACTATATACACATACTTCCTCCTGACTACCCCTAATCTTTTACCTCTTCCCTATAACCACTTCTAACTTACTTACTCATAAAAATGAGTCTCAACCTAGCCACACTGCTTATACTCTCAATTCTACTCATAACTACTCTTTACTCAACCTACCTCCTTACCTTCATAGAGTACCCACTCCATTTTCAGCCAAAACACTCACAAACACATACATCTTCCTTTTACACTTCCCTCACTTCTTTCTCTAATGCCAATTCCACCCCTAGTTACCACCTACCCAAATACTATAGGTACTCTCACCTCACCTACACCCTACCCTCAGATAAAAAATAAGACCTCTAACCCTTCTCAGAATCAAACTCACATCTAAGCCTGATGATCCTACCTTACAAGATGGTGACATTCACCCCACCCCTGGCCCCATGTATCCTTCTTCTCAAGCATCTAAACCTTTCACCAATAATACCCTCCTCATAGGACATCTTAACATACGAAGCGTAAACAACAAAGAACCCTACCTACACACCCTCCTAGATACTCACTGCTTTGACATTCTCTGTCTCTCTGAAACCTGGCTAAAGCCAGCCACTAAAGATACTGAGATTATACCACAAGGCTATAATATACTTAGGCTTAACCGTACTAAACGAAAGGGTGGTGGAGTAGCAATACTGTTTAAGAATCATCTTAATATCTCTACCCTTTCAGCCTGTCCAACCCAAGATAGTAAGGTGGAAGCCATCATCACTAAACTTCAACTTAATGCTAAGAAAGCCCTTTACCTCATCTGCATATACATACCTCCTGGAAACAATATACCAATTGTAGAAGACTTTCTCAGTTGGGTTTCCATTAACTACCCCCAAGAAACTATAATTCTTGGCGACTTAAATATCGACTGGAATACTATTAATACTGACAATCCCACCTCTCACATTAACCTAAATGGTTTTACCCAAACCATTACCTCTACAACTAGGCTTAATAAGTCAAGTAGGAAACAGACTATTTTAGACTGGATTCTCATAAACAAAGTTAACATCACATACAAAGTTGGGACTATGCCTGATGACCTCAGTGATCATTGCTTAACTTACATTACAAGGGAGAAGACTGATTATCTCCACCTCCCTAATATAAGACAAATACGGTCTACTAAACACATTAAAATTGACCTATTTCAAAACGAACTCAGAGCTTGTAACTGGAACCCCTTAAAAACTCTTCCACTTAATGAAGCAGTATCATTCTTTAATTCTACTTTCCTTTCTATTTTGGATAAACATGCTCCTGAGCGTACTATTAGAATGAAATCTAAAACAGCCCCTTGGCTCTCAAATGAAACTAAAAAACTAATCCGCTCTAAAAATAAGGTTTGGAACAAATGGAGATCCCATAGAATTAGCTCTGATTTTCTTCACTTTCGCCAACTTAGAAATCTTACCAAAAAAGCTATACTCACCGACAAAAGAAAGTTCTACTACGAACTACAAGAAACAAACTTAAATAAACTCAAACAATTTTGTTCCTCAATCAATAGACTCCTTTCACCAGGAACAGCTAAAACTCCCTCCCCACTAAATGCTGTCCCAGACTCCCCTCTCCAAACTGCAAATGCTTTTAATTCATTCTTTACTGAAACTATTCAATCTCTCGCTAGACAATTAAACACTAATAACTTCTATCCTCCTAATAATCTAGTAAACTCTTCCTACAACTTCTCTCTACAACCCATCTCTACCTCTTTCATCAATAAACTTATTCTCAAACTGAAACCCTGTACCCCCTCTGCTGACAAACTCCCTTCCCTTTTTCTGCAAAAGGCAGCCAAAGAAATTGCATACCCAATAACTATACTCATAAATAGGACCATCCAAAAGGGAACCATCCCTGATATCTGGAAAATCTCCCATATAATCCCACTACACAAAGGTGGTAACTCTATTGACTATTCCAACTTTAGACCTATTGCTCTTCTTTCTCCGTTGGCAAAAATTATGGAGAAATGTATTCATCAGCAACTTCTACAGTACCTCTCTCTTCACAATATTATAGCTAACTGTCAACATGGCTTTAGACCTCACCATAGCATTACCACTGCCCTCCTTTCCTTTGTAGATGCCATTAACAGCAATCGCAACAATAATCTTTTCTCTTCTGCCCTATTCATTGACCTTTCTAAAGCTTTTGACATGGTCAGCCACTCTTCTTTAATTAGCATTCTTGAATCCCTCTCATTTGATAGCCTTGCCATCAAATGGTTTACATCATACCTCAGCAACAGACAACAAGCCGTTCTTTGGGAAAACCACATCTCCTCCTTACTGCCCATTGCTATTGGAGTCCCTCAGGGCTCCATTCTTGGTCCTCTCCTCTTCTCCCTCTATATTAATGGTCTCCACTCTGTAATTCCTCAAGCTACCTGCATTCAATACGCGGATGAGTCCACTATCATTTGTTCAGCATCCTCCTCTTCTGATCTAATCTCACTAACTCAAACTATGTTCAACACAGTAGAAACATGGTTCACTAGACGGTACCTACTTCTCAACAATAAAAAAAACAAACTTCTACTCTTCACCCCCACCACTCATACCTCTCCACTAAACTTCACCATCTCCTCAAACAACAACACTGTCATCTCTCCTGACTCCACTAGTAAACTGCTAGGAATAACTATTGATAACAATCTCTCTTTTGACCAACACATAAACAACACTATCAAATCTGTTAACAGAAAAATAGGATCATTATACCGCATTAAACCATTTCTCACCCCTTCTACAAGAGCTACCATTCCTCACTCCCATCTTATATCTACTCTCTTTTACGCCTCTCCTATCTTCACCAACCTCAAGAAAACTAACCTAAACAAACTAGCAACCTGCTACAGTAACATTGCCCACTTCGCCACTGGTAAACCTTTTAGAACCCATCACTGCCTCAATTTGAAACACTTAGGCTGGCTGGAACTACAAAACTATCTTATTATCTCACAACTCACTATTGCCCACCAACTACTGTACCGACCTAATAACACCCCTATACTATCACAACTTTTACTCCCTTATAACAATCTCACCTCTCTTCGTTCCTCTTGTAAACTTATGACCAAACCCATAAAGGCCCACAACGTAGCTGGTGACTCTCTATTCACCAACACTATAGGCAGAGCATGGAATTTGCTGCCTAAAGAGTTAACTTTAATCTCATCCCTACATCTCTTCAAACAACAAATCAAACTGTACTTCCACAACCACTGGCTTTGTTCTTGTAGTACTCCAGGGTAACTTCCCTCTCCCCACCCTCTCTTTACCTTTAACCCTTCTTTTTGCTTAATATTTAGCATCTACCCTGTTTCTTTTCCCTTGCTGTCCTACTATGCTCTGACCTACTTCTCCCATCTCTCCCACCTCCTCTTGACTGTCTTCCTTCTTTTCCTCTCTCAATTCCTGACTCCTGTCCCTTCCCTATTATTTATCTCACATTCTCCTTCTACCTCTCTACCCCTCTGAGCTTTAACTGTTATCTCTATGGCAGATGCCTTATTGCATAACCTTTATGTACTAGGTAAACTGCTTTGAAACTGACCGAACTTTATGTATGATCTCTAACTGTTTGAGTTCCTTAATCTATGTTGATTTTATTAACAAGTTGATTTTTATTTCTATTTTTATTGTATGTCTTTATTAACAACAAGTCTGTTCTTTTATGTATTTTGTGGAGCTTTTCTCCCCGGGCCTCTACTGAAAATGGACATATATCCAGCTAGACTAGCCCGGTCAACAAATGTAAAATAAAATAAATAAAATAAACTCGTATTCCTTAGATGTTTACAATACTCCTAGATGTCTAATGAGAAGTGCTGAGTCCTGCCCAGCAAACCCCTCCATCGTGTCTCGTCAGCCTAAGTCTTTACGCTGATCCCATTCCTGAGGTGTAGGGAACTGTTTTGCAGCCCTCACATAAAGTTGGCCCCTTTACTGACCCAAAGACTTGCAGTCCTTTTAGTCTCAGTGGTATTATTTGCCAGGCTATATAACAAATTATAGTCAAAGTAATAAACAGTTTTAGAAATTACCTTATATCTCTCAATCTGCAACAATTTGGCTTTGTAAAATGCAGATTGTAGCTGCTCAGTCTGGCTGAGTTTTTTAAATAGTTACTGAAGCCATTTATAAGGGACATACAGTCCATACTGCCTAGCTGAGCCTTGCCAAAACCTTTTACACTATCTCCCATACTGGAATTATTAGCAAACTCTCTCAGTTCAACACTAATCCATACATAGTTCAGTGAATAGGTAACTCTCTATCTGACAAAACACTTACTATTAAGGTCAGGAATGTTTGCTCTGGGCAGAAAAACACCACCTGCAATGCCCCACAGGACTCTGCCCTTCCCTCCTCTTTGGTATATACTTTTCTGACATGAAAAAGTTGGTATCACTGTACTATGGGTAACCAAGTTTTCTGATGACAGAAAACTGGAGCAGTTATCAAATCTTGCTCTGATACTCAAATTGTCCAACAAGGGCTAGATCAAATAATACTTGGTGTGCTAATCATGGGTTAACCCTCAATGACAAGAAATAAAGTATTGTTTCTTTTGGTAAGTCTAGCACTGCTTGTATGTACCTTATAAATAATGTTCCACTTCAATTTGATCCGGCTATCAGAGACTTGAATACCTTTGCTGACAACAGACTGTCCTTTGAGCACTACATCTCTGTGATGGTTAGAAAATCCACATACCTTGCACAGTGCATTCTTCATGATCTCTCGTCAGGGTCTAGAGAAGTTAGTCCCACTTTATTCCTCTGTTATTAGGCCTATTATTGAATACAGTCCCCCCTTGGCATGCACTTCATGAAGCACCTGAACCATCTTGTGAGACTGCAGTGTTTTCTCAACGAAAATATCTTGGGACTCAGTACCTTTAGCCACTCCATTGGCTTAAAAAACTTTCCTGAGGGGTGACCTCCACTTAGGCTTCCATGCCATGAATGACCTGCCACTCTGAACTTTTTCATGTAAACAGAACCACTAGTAAAGCAAACATCCATTCTAGAGACCTAAACCTTTACTAACACATCACCAAATGACATGACGTGAACTAAAAACAAATTATTTGCCATAGGTGGAAAAGGCTGTCCTTATATATCAAGCACAGTACTTTCCTTTACAACAAGTCTGGATGACTGGATGGATGACCACGATTTCACACCTGACATATATGAGGGAAGTCTGCTTGATGGGGGGTATTATTTGTCTCTCATTTCTACTGCGTAATGTGGCTGACTTTCACAATGGTTTCCTTTACGTTTAATAAAAACCTGTAAAACTATAAGATACATTGTCAGGGCATTGCTATGCATACTGAGAAGGATGTAAGGTGCGAGATTGTGGGATCCCAGCCTCCTCAAAATGAATAACATATATATATATATATATATATATATATATATATATATATATATATATATATATGGATTCCTATTACAAGAACAAAAGTTCACTACTTTGAACTAGTAATAGGAAGCCTCACTTCTGCGAAAGTTCACTTTAACGAAAGTGAACTTTTGCATTAAGTGCACGTCAACGAAAACACCGCAGCACAATGGAGGACATAAAAAAGAAGCAATGTCCTCCACTATGGTGCGATAGTCACGGACATTAGGGTTATGGCAGATAGTTAGTTAGTAAAGCTATCCCCTTACCCTAACCCATGCCCTAACCCTAAGGTTCGTGACTATTGCATCATAGTGGAGGAGATTGCTATGTCCTTCACTGCGCTGCAGTCATCACAGACCTTAGGGTTAGGGCACGGGTCATGGTAAGGGGATAGCCCTACAGGCTATCCCCTTACTATGACCCGTGCTCTAACCGTAAGGTCCATGAGTACTGCATGGAATTTCAGTACAACACCCGTTCGTTGTACTGAACTTCGTGTAAGTGCACTTTCGATTAAGTGCACTTTCACTGCAGTGAGCATCCCATGCACTATTTTGAATTAGTGAAAATTCGATCTAGTGTATGGAACCCATATATATATATATATATATATATATATATATATATATATATATATATATATATATATATTGCAATCATTGTTATTTTTTACTATTAATAGAGTTAGGCTAGGTGAGTATTGTGTGTTTGCATGTGTGTTTGTAGTTGTGATGAGTGTACTTGTGCTATGTTTTAAGCAGTTGTGCTATTGACAGAATGAGGCACACACACACACGCACACACACACACACGCACACACACACACACACACACACACACACACACACACACACACACACACACACACACACACACACACACACACACACACACACACACACACACACACAGACACACACTCATACACACACACACACACACACACACACCTATACTGTATGATCATGGTAATGGCAGCTTCATCTTCCCCATTGCTGTTGTGTGTATTGACATTTTTTTTAAGAAAGTAGGTGTTAGAAAATGTAAAGCTGTAATAATATTCTTAGCCATTGAGCACTGTCCACAAACAATGCAAAGTGAATGTGTAATATGTGTCTCAGTGTCAGTGAAGTAATTGTGTAGCTAAAGGCCTGTTTCTAGAAATCACTAATATGAACAGAAAAAAATAATGTTTGTGTGTGTGTGTGTGTGTGTGTGTGTGTGTGTGTGTGTGTGTGTGTGTGTGTGTGTGTGTGTGTGTGTGTGTGTGTGTGTGTGTGCGCGCGCGTGTATGTGTGTATACATAAAACAGGGTGTAACAGGGAAAATGAGGTCTTCAAACAAAGTTTCTACATGCCATTATGCCAGTAACATCCCATTAAACAAAATGATGCAGTGAAGTAACTGTACTCTTACGTAGTGAATGAAAAAACCCAGATGCTGTGAGCCTTAATCAGAGTTAATGTGCTGAGCCCAGAGTGCATGAATGTGAAGTAAAGACTAGACCAGGGATATAGGCTCATAGGATCATAGGATTATAGGAAGTTACTAGGCTATTGGCCCTGATGCCCTTATACGCCTAGCCAAGAGTTTAGCCCATGCATAGACAAATCAGCACCCGATGCCCCTGTCCAGCAGGGACATGAATCCCAGGGATGTATTTTCTATTTCCCATCCATTTATCCAGGTTGCACTTAAAAAGGGGTAAAGAGGTACTCTGATTGACATGGAGAGGGAGTTTATTCCACAGATGGGGAGTCTTTGGAACACAAATCTATTCCACCAACAAGTCCTATTGATGTCACAGACCAGGTTGAGGCCATGTGTGCAGGCTACGCGAGTAGAGCTTGACTTGTGGATATGCAGCAATCCAATCAAGGTGGGGTCCAAGATCACCTTGTATGCCAGAGAGAAGTCACCTCTGAGGAAATCTGTATGAAACTGAGTAGAGGGACTGAGCTTTTAGCCTATCTGTGTAGGGTAGATGTTTGAGGTTCTGGATTCTCCTGGTGAGGAGCCTCTGTGGTCTCTCCAGCTGCTGCATGTACTTTGCAAGGTACATGCCAAAGGGGGCATTGTACTTAATAATGGGCCTTATAAGGGAAGAATACAGGGATGTTATGGTCTCCTTCTCCCTGGATGAGATATCCTTACTTATGAGTTGAACCATGTAGAAAGCTTTCCATACAATGGAAGCAACATGGTAGTGAAAGTCAGGTTGCTATCAATCTGGGTGCCCAAATCCCTCACGACTGACTGCATACCTAGGACATTGTTATTAATGTGATAATTTTTGGGGACATCACTCTCCCCAAAAGGGATGATGATGATGCATTTTTTTGTATTCAGCTTGAGGCCATGTTTCTGATTCCAGTCATTTGTTTGGGTGAGACCCTATTGGAGGATGTCCATGTCATTAGGGGAATTGATGACTGTGCCCAGCTTGCATTCATCTGCAAACATGGTCAGCCATAGCCCACTGGTTTTGGCCTGCACCTCAGAAAAGTATATCCCAAATAACAGAGTCCCCAAGACCAAACCCTGGGGTATGCCACTCGATACAGGTCTAGTGCTTGAGGTGGCTTCCCCTACTTTGACTAGGTGGGTTCTATCAGTGAGCCAGGTAGATAGCCATATGGTAACATATGGATTGATGCCTAGTAGAGAGAGTTTATCTGTTATGCCCAAATGGGGAATAGCATCAAAGGCTTTGGCCAGGTCAAGGTAGGCAGTGTTCACTGCCTTCCCCTCGTCCATGGCTTTGGTGACTGTCTTAAAAAAGTTGACCAAATTTACCAGACATGACCTCCCCTTGATGAAGCCAAGCTATGTGGGATCAAGTGTTTGGAGGCTGCCATTGTCCTTGTTAATGAGGTCCATGATAATCCATTCCATGGCCTTGCAGATCAGGCTAGTTAGGCTGATGGGTCTATAATTTCCCAGATCGGTGGACACTCCACCTCTTTGTGCAAAGGGATGATAGTGGCTGTCTTCCACTCAGCTGGGACAAAGCCAGTACTCAGGCTTTGGTTGATTAGGTCACCTAACGGTGCTGCAAGTTCCTGCCTGAGTTCATGTAGGATGCAGCCTGGGATGTTATTAGGTCCCATGGAGGCTGT
The DNA here is from genome assembly GCF_019279795.1 of Protopterus annectens. Classification (NCBI taxonomy): domain Eukaryota; kingdom Metazoa; phylum Chordata; order Ceratodontiformes; family Protopteridae; genus Protopterus; species Protopterus annectens. The sequence continues at coordinate 1,303,566,879 of NC_056747.1, forward strand.
ATTTTTTGCCTTTGAAAGAGCAGTGATGACCTGATCCCTAGATATAAGGGGAAGGGGGCAGGTACTGGGAATGTCCTGATTTACTGATGGGGGGACAGAGGGGTGAAATTTTCACTGAATCTGTCAGCCAGCAAGTTTGCTATATCTACAGGATTTGTATATGTGGTGTCCTTGACCACCAATTCTGAACAGATCTCGGTGCTAGCTTTGAGATTACGGACGTATGTGAAGAAAACCTTATGATTGTCTGTAGTAGATGTGGTCAATTTGGACTCAAAGTTTGCTTTGGAGGATTTTACTAGTGCTCTTATTTGCCTCCAATTGGGCACCTGCTCCTTCTTGGTCCTAAACAGCAATTTTTTTTCTTCTGTTATAGAATTTATTTATTGCAGATGTCCACCGGACAGGTTTACTCTTCCTTGCGGAGGATGACTTCGTCCTGTCAGGTATTCCTGATTCCATGCATCTATATAAATGTTCGTATAGTGCTTTGGTAAAGTTTTGGATACTGGTGCCAGTTCCTAGAGAGGAGGAGGTGGCTGTGAAGCTGTTTATACCATCCCTCAGGAAGTTTTAATCAGCTGCGTTGAAGTTGTTTTTGTTTGACCCTAGCTAGAGGGGGGTCAGGGAAGATGGTGACTTTGAACATGACTGCTTTATGGTCAGATCTTACAAGGGAGGATGATACTACAGGGATGCTGCAGTGGTTACTCATGTTGGTTAATATCAAGTCCAAGATATTATCACCTCTTGTGGGGGTATCAACTAGCTGTTCCAAAGCATTTGCATTGACAAAATTATGGAATCTCTGGGCATTTGTATTGTCTTATTTGTGACATCTGCAATTATTTATCCATAGGATATTCTTAAGACATTACATCTCTGTAGGCTGCTAAGTAACTCAGTTTTTAAACATTAGTGTGACTTTATGTATCATTATGCAGTTATGAGTTGATATATTTGCCACATAAAGTTGTTATAGCGGGATTATATCTTATGCAGCTTGTTCTTTTGTAACTAGAAAAGTTTAATGAACACCATTTAGAAGTTACGCTGTTAAAAAAGTACTATTCTGGCAAAGGATTGGTGAGAAGAGCATGACTGCCTGTATGCAACCTATCACACAGCATGGAAATTAATAACCGCACTATTTCTTCTGTAGAGGGACTCCAGCTTGGAAATTAAAACATTAACAAACTTGTGGACATTAACTATTTTGTAGATGTGCGTGTGTGTTTATGTGTATGTGTGAGTTTGTGCATCTGTGAGTGTATGCCTGTGCATTTGTGTGTGTGTGTGTGTGCATGTGTGTGCGTGTGCACACGCGCACGTGTGTGTATGTGTGTGCACGCGCATGTGTGCGTACGTGTCTGTGTCTTTGTGTTTGTGTGTGTGTGTGTGTGTGTGTGTGTGTGTGTGTGTGTGTGTGTGCGTGCGTGCGTGTGCATGTAGTAATGGTTGCAATGTTTTACTTCTAGAACCAGTACAGTACTCCTATGATTTCAGTAATGGTTGCAATGTTTTACTTGTAGAGCCAGTACAATACTCCTAAGATTTCAGTAATGGTTGCAATGTTTTAGTTCTAGAGACAGTACAGTGCTCCTATGATTTCAGTAATGGTTGCAGTTTTACTTCTAGAGACAGTACAGTGCTCCTATGATTTCAGTAATGGTTGCAATATTTTACTTCTAGAGCCAGTACAATACTCCAATGATTTCAGTAATGGTTGCAATGTTTTAGTTGTAGAGACAGTACAGTGCTCCTATGATTTCAGTATTGGTTGCAATGTTTTAGTTCTAGAGACAGTACAGTACTCCTATGATTTCAGTATTGGTTGCAATGTTTTAGTTCTAGAGACAGTACAGTACTCCTATGATTTCAGTAATGGTTGCAATGTTTTACTTCTAGAGACAGTGCAGTACTCCTGTGATTTCAGTAATGGTTGCAATGTTTTACTTCTTGAGACAGTACAGTACTCCTATGATTTCAGTAATGGTTGCAATGTTTTACTTCTAGAGACAGTACAGTACTCCTATGGTTTCAGTAATGGTTGCAATGTTTTACTTATAGAGACAGTACAGTACTCCTATGATTTTAGTAATGGTTGCAATGTTTTACATCTAGAGACAGTACTGTGCTACTATGATTTCAGTAATGGTTGCAATGTTTTACTTCTAGAGACAGTACAGTACTCCTATGATTTCAGTAATGGTTGCAATGTTTTACCTCTAGAGACAGTACAGTACTCCTATGATTTCAGTAATGGCTGCAATTTTTTACGTCTACAGACAGTACAGTACTCCTATGATTTCACTAATGGTTGCAATGTTTTACTTCTAGAGACAGTACAGTACTCCTATGATTTCAGTAATGGTTACAATGTTTTACTGTACAGGGACTCCAGCTTGGAAATTAAAACATTAACAAACTTGTGGACATTAACACTAACAATTTTGTAGATGTTCATGTGTGTTTATGTGTATGTGTGAGTTTGTGCATCTGTGAGTGTATGCATGTGCATTTGTGTGTGTGTGTGTGTGTGTGTGTATGTGTGTGTGTGTGTGTGTGTGTGTGTGTGTGTGTGTGTGTGTGTGTGTGTGGTGCGACGTGTGTCTGTGTCTTTGTGTTTGTGTGTTTGTGTGTGGTGCGTGTGCATGTCGCGTATGTGTCTGTGTCTTTGTGTTTGTGTGTGTGTGTGTGCTTGTGTGTGTGGGTGTATGTATGTGTGCATGCGTGTGCATGTAGAATGGTTGCAATGTTTTACTTCTAGAGCCAGTACAGTACTCCTATGATTTCAGTAATGGTTGCAATGCTTTAGTCCTAGAGACAGTACAGTGCTCCTATGATTTCAGTAATGGTTGCAATGTTTTACTTCTAGAACCAGTACAGTACTCCTATGATTTCAGTAATGGTTGCAATGTTTTACTTCTAGAGCCAGTACAATACTCCTGTGATTTCAATAATGGTTGCAATGTTTTATTTTTTTGAAACAGTACAGTGCTCCTATGATTTCAGTTTTGGTCGCAATGTTTTAGTTCTAGAGACAGTACATTACTCCTATGATTTCAGTATTGGTTGCAATGTTTTAGTTCTAGAAACAGTACAGTACTCCCATGATTTCAGTAATGGTTGCAATGTTTTAGTTCTAGAGACAGTACAGTACTCCTATGATTTCAGTAATGGTTGCAATGTTTTACTTCTTGAGACAGTACAGTACTCCTATGATTTCAGTAATGGTTGCATTTTTTTTTTTTTTACTTCTAGAGGCAGTACAGTACTCCTATGATTTCAGTAATGGTTGCAATCTTTTACGTCTACAGACAGTACAGTACTCCTATGATTTCACTAATGGTTGCAATGTTTTACTTCTAGAGACAGTACAGTACTCCTATGGTTTCAGTAATGGTTGCAATGTTTTACTTATAGAGACAGTACAGTACTCCTATGATTTTAGTAATGGTTGCAATGTTTTACATCTAGAGAGAGTACTGTACTCCTATGATTTCAGTAATGGTTGCAATGTTTTACTTCTAGAGACAGTACAGTACTTCTATGATTTCAGTAATGGTTGCAATGTTTTACCTCTAGAGACAGTACAGTACTCCTATGATTTCAGTAATGGTTGCAATTTTTTTACTTCTAGAGACAGTACAGTACTCCTATGATTTCAGTAATGGTTGCATTTTTTTTTTACTTCTAGAGGCAGTACAGTACTCCTATGATTTCAGTAATGGTTGCAATCTTTTACGTCTACAGACAGTACAGTACTCCTATGATTTCACTAATGGTTGCAATGTTTTACTTCTAGAGACAGTACAGTACTCCTATGATTTCAGTAATGGTTACAATGTTTTACTGTACATGGACTCCAGCTTGGAAATTAAAACATTAACAAACTTGTGGACATTAACACTAACAATTTTGTAGATGTGCATGTGTGTTTATGTGTATGTGTGAGTTTGTGCTTCTGTGAGTGTATGCATGTGCATTTGTGTGTGTGTGTTAATGTGTTTGTGTGTATGTGCGCGCGTGTGTGTGTCCTTTTCTTTGTATTTGTGTGTGTGTGTGTGTGTGTGTATGTGTATGTGTGCGTGCATGTAGTAATGGCTGCAATGTTTTACTTTTAGAGCCAGTACAGTACTCCTATGATTTCAGTAATGGTTGCAATGTTTTACTTCTAGAGACAGTACAGTGCTCCTATGATTTCAGTAATGGTTGCAATATTTTACTTCTAGAGCCAGTACAATACTCCTATGATTTCAATAATGGTTGCAATGTTTTACTTGTAGAGCCAGTATGATACTCCTATGATTTCAGTAATGGTTGCAATGTTTTAGTTCTAGAGACAGTACAGTGCTCCTATGATTTCAGTAATGGTTGCAATGTTTTACTTCTAGAAACAGTACAGTGCTCCTATGATTTCAGTAATGGTTGCAATGTTTTACTTCTAGAGACAGTACACTGCTCCTATGATTTTAGTAATGGTTGCAATGTTTTACTTCTAGAGACAGTACAGTGCTCCTATGATTTCAGTAATGGTTGCAATGTTTTACTTCTAGATACAGTGCAGTGCTCCTATGATTTCAGTAATGGTTGCAATGTTTTACTTCTAGAGACAGTACACTGCTCTTATGATTTCAGTAATGGTTGCAATGTTTTAGTTCTAGAGACAGTGCAGTACTCCTATGATTTCAGTAATGGTTGCAATGTTTTACGTCTAGAGACAGTACAGTGCTCCTATGATTTCAGTAATGGTTGCAATGTTTTAGTTCTATAGACAGTACAGTGCTCCTATGATTTCAGTAATGGTTGCAATGTTTTAGTTCTAGAGACAGTACAGTACTCCTATGATTTCAGTAATGGTTGCAATGTTTTAGTTCTAGAGACAGTACAGTACTCCTATGATTTCAGTAATGGTTGCAATGTTTTACTTCTAGAGACAGTACAGTGCTCCTATGATTTCAGTAATGGTTGCAATGTTTTAGTTCTAGAGACAGTACAGTGCTCCTATGATTTCAGTAATGGTTGCAATGTTTTAGTTCTAGAGACAGTACAGCGCTCCTATGATTTCAGTAATGGTTGCAATGTTTTACTTCTAGAGCCAGTACAATACTCCTATGCAAGCTACAGTGATCTTCCATGCGCCTCTCTGAAGTTTGTGGGGAAACTTAAAGAAATAATGACCATACTGTTCCTAGTGCAACACATGATACAGTGACCTCTGAGGTCTTGAAGAATGTTAAAGAATTAATAGCACTGTCCCCAGCTCCATACAAGCACAAATATCTTCTCTGTAAAGCTAACAGCAGGACTAGTGTTAGACTAGATGGTGTTCATGGTGCAGGAGATTACTAAGCCCATGTCAAAGTCCACTTAGACAGCCTTGGTGTGTGGAAGTTCTGAAGGTTTAAGTATTCTGTGATGCACTTATCCTTATTTTTTGAGGGATGAGTGTTAAACTGAGAAAGTGAGAATAGGCTCAGTTACTTTCCTTTGCCAACCCTCACCAAGCAGTTATAGCCATATCTACGTACAGTTTGCATACCAGATCCCGATAGAACAGAATGACCAGTTATTTCACCTTTGTTCCAAACAGTCGCCACACATTAAAATATTGCACATTGTTTCACATAATCACATTGGTGTTGCAAAACCAAAATAATAAGCAAACAGCTACAGATAGCTAGACATTTTCCTCCAAAGAAGACAGGGACAAGAATTACACCTTGTCTGTCTCTGTATATCAGGTGTAACCAGTTTATCTTACTTCTCACAAATGCACCTTAGTCCTGCTTAGCCATAAAGAGATTTTTTTAAACTGAATAAATGACAGACGATCAGGCAGTTTCATCCAGCCAACCTCACCCCCAAGCTCCGACTCAGCTGCTATAGCCACAACATCCGATGGTACACCATCAGACAGGTTCGTCCACCCCACCCCCAACCCTGCTGTTATGCTACGACATCCGATGGTATGCCTCTCAACTGCCCCTGCCTTTTGATGCATATTTTAGCCCTGTCCCTTTCAATCCCTCCTAAAATGGGGATTGTTTGGAGAAAAGGTGGTGAATTAAACTTAATAAATGACAACAATAGTTAGAGACAGAAACCTCTTTTACTTAAAATATACATATTAATTCACATTTTCTTATTCTGTTAATGTCTTAAGCTAATAGTACTTATATTTTAAAAGTATCACTGATTATTTCTAATTTTGCCCCCAGTTCTGCTTTGCCCCTGATTCATTGAAAGCTATGTCTCATAGCCATGTAATATTTTACATCCACAGTCTAAACAAAACAATAGCCATAGCTCTCAACCTCCTAGCACAAGAAATCTGGACAAAGCCTAAAATATAATAATATAATAGGAATATGTTACTTAGACTGATACTGTTTTATTCTCTTGTGTAGAACATTTTTGTGATATTGTTAGTCAGGCATAATACCATCAGATTTATTGCCATATCTTTTGTGTAGCACACCAGGCTCCAGATCGCTAGTGGTACATTTCTCACTACAACTGTTTTTACAATCCATCATGTAATCATTTAGACACTTTATTATAATAACAAGCTAATCCATAACATAGTTTTCAGTACTACAGGTTATCCATACCTCTTAACCTCTTAGTGCAAGAAATTTGGACAAAGCTTAAAATAATTGTGGAGAGTGGGGATAAAGAACCAAAAACAGGAACAGATTTTAAATATTGGTCTTATTAACTTAGTTGGTAGAATAACAGGCTTTTGCATAGACATGCATTTTTTCTGATGGATATGAAGTCTGAAACTCAAATGTATGTCATTATTTACTGACTTCAGTCCTCGGTGAGTTGACAGAAAACCACAAATTTTATGAGCAACACACCAAAAATATGAGGCAAAAATCTGGACAGTTGAGAGGTATGAAGCTAGCACACATTAAAGTATGTCAGAATCCAAGTTGCTCCAGATAAATCACAAAGCCAGAAATATTGCCTAAAATACTTGGTTGATCACTGCCAGCAATATTGTAAAGATACTTATCTCACTACCATACGACTCCTGTCCACTAAACTGTGCGCAACAATATTGTCAAAAGGTATCTGGCTGATCACTGCAAACCTTATTTTAACATAGTCGTAACACTAACTCACCGATCCATTTTTGAAGATGAACTATGCCCCTAATTCAACAGAGTGTCCATGATTTTACTTCAAGTAATAAAGAAAAAACTGCTTCTTTCAGGGTTGCCTTCGCCTACATTTGAATGTTGCAATGGCTGTACTCCTGTGACCTCACATTTTAAGTAGATCTGAGCACCACCCCCTGGATCGCCAGATATTCCTGGCTGCATTTTCTTCTTCCTTTGAGGTACATTATTTATTTATTTATTTTTAGAGCAAGGAAGCATTGCTCTGAAATAAATATATAAACATGAAAAGAGCACCCTCTGAAAGAACGGCAAGCACAGCCCCGTAGATTTTCGCCTAGCTCGCCTGCGCCTAAGGAAGGCCCTCAATAGATGCTATATATAATGACATTTATCAGCAGACAAATAAGGTAGGAAATTAAATTAAACTCATGCAGACACAGCCAGAATATGTAAACTTCCCACAGACAGGTCAGGAAGAATGTTTAGAACTTTTGTCAATTGATTTTTATCTTCTTCAGTTGCATTGTGAGCAGAACTAGTTGTATGCACAACGATTTACAAACTAGTGTACTTTGACTAGTACAAATCACTATAAAGAGCTCTGAATATGATAACATACCCACAAATGCTCAGGTCCTGTATGTGCAGGTTTGAGTGACTTGGGAATTCTATATCTCTCTTTGGTATGGCATATCTAGAACATTCTCAGTTCAGGACTTCCACTTAAACTGAATTAAAAATAATACTTACTTTAACTTTGCTTAAAAAAAAAAAAGAATAACTTTGTTTTAAAAAAAAGAATAAACCATTACTGTGTATAAAGGCCTCAAGTAAATGTTTTGGCATACCTCTCAGCTGCCAAGATTTAGACACATTACTATGATTTTTTACCCTGAGATGTAGCCTTACTCCTCAATAGTTGTTTGTTTTCTGTTATAAAACTGGATTTACTTAATATTATTCTGTCTGGTGACATTCCATTCTCAAAAATAAGAAAATGATCTTTATACTGACCTTTTAAAGGCTTTTGCAATTATTTTTAATGTCCAGATTTTGAGAGGTATGAATTCCAGCATTGCCCCTTAAGAATGTTGCAGTGGGTCTAGCAGTATTGTCCTCTTGAATCTTTGGTTGTGATGTACCTAATATCACTGGTTTCTGTGAATTGCCTACAAAGGAAATTAAGACATTTTGGAATTAGCGGATAAGCAAAAGATATATTATGTGCTGCACATATTTTGACACATTGCTATTCTAACTTGCTTATAAGTGACAATGGGCCCTAGTAGTGTACCTTACTTCCACGTTAAATAAAAAGTAAATAAGTGAGTCAGTAAATAAGCAAAAAATAAACAAACAAACAAACTTTAGACCCTGGAGCTACGAGGCTGAAACCATAACAACTGACCTGCTATGCTACACTTTTCTATAGAGAAATTTCTACTTGAATTCCCTTCTTTAAAAAAGGATTATAGCACAGTTTGGTAGCCTCTGTAAGAAAGGTAAAGCACATTAGTTCAGTGGTCATGTAATATGTGGACAAATGCTGGTGTATTTTTCTTTCAAGGAGATGTGATTTTGTTGATATACATATTTCTGTGCTGCTGATATGATGAAAGGATATTATCAAGAATGTTATAACAGCAACAAGTATCATTTGTAATACAAACTGAAACTTGGCATAGACCCACTCATGTAGTATGTAATGGGCACAGTGCCCATTTATAATGGGAATAATGCCAATGCTATGAATACAATGGCTGTTTTGATTTATTTATAGGCATTTGTTTATCGGGAAAGTTCAACTGAGCTGTGCCTTTTTTTAGTGGAGGCCCAGGGAGAAAAGCTCCATTATTCAGACATCCTTGACACCAGTTACATCTTTTACAAAAAGTTTTGATTAAAACTAACAGTAATATGGGTTGTAGATGCATATTTGTTTTAACGATGAAGAGTCAGAGCAGCCCAAGGAAAGGAAGGAGAAACAAGGCCCAAGGAAGATGGAGATGAGATGATTGAGGAGGGTACAGATGTGATAATAGTACATCACATTTTGTGCTGCACAGAGTTATGGCCCAAATTCATATAGTTACATTATTAGCAGTTTACCCAGGGGCGGTGCAGTTGCAGAGCCATTTATCTGCCAGGTGTTGCTTCAGTTGACAAAGTCTTTCACACTGCAGACTGTTGTTAAGTAGAGTGGGATGGTATTCCATTTACTAGCAATCCAGTGTAAATACAGGAGTATCCTGAACTGCTGTTGCCTTTAGTCATGGATAGTAATGATTTGTCACTGGAGCACAGAGAGAATTTTTCAGGGTTGTACAGTGGTTTGAATGGTATACTTAACTGTGAGTACAAGACCCGCGGTGGTGGTGCTGCGGTAGCGTTGTTGCCTCACAGTAAGACGCTGTCCGGTTCGATTCAAAGCTAGAGCGTCTTCTGCATGGAGACATGCGTGAATGGGCATGCCTTCGTTGAAGGTTGTGCGTCAGGGCTGGTAACTCGGCATGTAAAAATCAACTACCAATCATTAGCGGACCGGAGTTCCTCTGTGGCGACCCCTAACCGGGAAAAGCCCAAAAGACACAACAACAACAACTTTACTGTGAGTACAACAGAGAATTAGTTAGTTTGAGCCAGTTTAACTAATTGAGAGAGAGAGCGGCAGTAACGTGATTTATTTTGTTGGTTGGCTGGGAATATGGCTACTCATAGCATTGTTCTTGTGTAGCTGATAGAGAGGAGCTGAGACTGGTAAGGGTACAAGAGGCATATAATAGGGTGGGGAGTAGAAAAGAATTGGCCATGTGTGTCTAGCAAGGTCGATGAGGTAGTGTTTTACTCTAGAGACTCACCCTAGTGTTTGGTGTGTCTTATTTATGGCTGTCTGAAGGTGGAGATCAGATTTCAGGTAATCACAACTAGTAGTTTGGAGAGTATCCATGGTGGTGCAGTGGTAGCATTGTTGCCTCACAGCAAGAGGTTCTCCCGTTTGATTCACATCTAGTGTGCGGGGAATGCCTTCTGTGTGGAGTCTGCATGTCCTTCCCTCGGGTCGAGTGGCGTTCCGAAAGACATGCGTGAATGAGCGTGCCTTCGTTGAAGGTTGGGTGTTGAGCTGGCACCTCGGCGTTCGTGAAAATCTACTGCCAATCATTAGCGGACCGGAGTTCCGCTGTGGCGACCTCTAACAGGGAAAAGCCGAAAGACAACAACAACAACAATAACTAGTAGTTTGGAGTCGGATGCCAGTTCTGCATTGGTCTTGTTGGATAACAGGATATTAAAGATTCTTTTTTGGGGGCAGAGAGAGAGAATTGCAGGTGAGCTTTGAGTTGTCGATCCAAACTTCTATGGAGGAGAAGGATTTCTGGGTGAGTGTTTGGAGCATGAATCATGTCCTAGCAGCAGATATTAGAGTGGAAACATTGGCATATTGTACCATGGTGGCATCTTTGGCTAATGTGTTTAGGTTGTTAATAAATAAGTTAAACACTGGTGGTCCTAGGATGCAGCCTTGTGGGACTTCAATGGATATAGGAAGGAAAGAGGAGAAATCATCTTGCTATTTCATTGCTTGGGACCTGCTAGTGAGGTAACTAAACAAACAGTTAAGTGAGGAAAATGACAGCCAATAAAAAGAGAGCTTAGTGAGGAGAATTTGATGATTGACTGTGTCAAATGTCTTAGCATGTCTTAGCTAAATCCAGAAATAGAGCTGAGGTTAGAAGACCTGAATTTCTATTGTGATTTATTATATCTGTAAACCTTAGAAAGGCAGTGGTTGTACTGTGAATAGGTCTGTAAACATGCTGTGACACAGAGAGGAGGTTATGACAAGTAATAAATGTAGTAAGTTGAGAGTGAATACATCTTAACAACATTTTGGATAAGAGTGAGAGAATGGTGATTGGTCTGCAGTTTGTAAGCTCAGTTGATGAACTGCCTTTATGGAGGCATATTATATAGGCTATTTTCCATAAGGTGAGAACATATTTTTCTTGGATTGAGCAGTTTATTAAAACTGAGACAGGATATGCAAGACTATCAGAAGTGAGTCTGAGATACTCAGATAGAAGTTGGTAATTGAAGTGGTTGTTATCTTAAGGGTGTGTAGTATTTTTCAATTTTAGCTGTTGGCACTGGAGTGGCTGTGAAGGTCTGTTGTGGCTTCAAAGATTGGAGTAGGATGGCTGGGTTTGTAGTAGTTTTATTTTGCATAAAGGAGGTTACTGCATTTGCAAAATGAGGGTTAATCTGTGAAGCAATGCTTTGGGAGTTATTGGTTGGGATTGGGCTGAGTTGGGTTGATTTTCCAGGACTGAGCAATGTAGTTGTTGATTTCCAGAAGTTTTTTTTGATTGTATGATGATGAATTGTGAGTGTTGCTGTAATAAGATTTTTTTTGTCCTGCTTTATGAATTATTTGGTATAGTTCCTTAACTGCCTATCTTGCTCCAGAGAAGTTTGTTTGGTTTGTAACCTTGACCTCCAGGCTTTATCTCCAAGTTGCATGAGTTATTTTGTTTTGTTAGTTAACCAAGGGGGTGGTTTGTTTTTAATTATTTATTCTTAATGGTGCTTGGTCTGCTAGGATATGTAGAGATATTGTACTAAATGTGTTGACCACTTTTTCAAAGGGAAAAGTTTTAAGTGGAGCCAGGTTGATCTGGAGATCTGTAGCAGGCAGGAAGTAAAAGTGTCTTCATAGATGTTACTGAGGTTTTTGAATGTATTTCAGAGATGAAACTTGTGGGGCTGTTTGGAGCATCTGATTATGTAGCTTTGCTGGTGGTCATTTAGACTGTCGGTTGGGGTGTCACTTATGGCAACATAATTTTTGGGTAGATGTTAGAATCTAGTCTAGGAAATTAAGAGAAACTATATATCTGAAATGACTTTGTTGGGTTTTCTAGGACTATCTTTTCCCAGAATGTGTTAATGCCTCCTAGCAAGATGTTTTCCAGTCTTATGTTGGCCAGCATCCAGGAAAGAATCCAGGAGAGATCCAATATGGGAATGTTGTTACCAGGTGGTATGTATAGACCTATGATGTCTAGAGATTTGTAAGTATTCAGTCTGAGAAGTGAGATGAGACGTTCGGCATTGTTGAAGGTAGGTATACTATCATAGTAAGTGGAGAGATCTAAAACATTTCTGTAGAAAATAGCAACCACACCTGCTTTTTTTGGTTCTCTCAAGTGTGAGTATATTACCACCTGGCAGGAGTATTTCTGTGTCTTTAGTAATTGATTTTATGCAGGTTTCTGTGGCAATGAAGAGATCAGGGGAGTAATAGTTTCTCCTGATCTCTTCATAGTAGCAATTTTATGATGGGAGCAATGCCAATATTATGAATATCCACAGCTGTCTGCAACTATGTATAATTTTATTATTTCTACAGGAAATGTTTATGCTTGAACTACTATACAGTTACTTTCTGTCCTGATGTTACTGAAAGTACTACTTTAGCACCAAAACCCCAGGGCATTAATGAAATAAATATGCAGACGCTTAGCTTCTTTTGTATATGTATTCACATAAGTGATGTTTTATAGGTTATGAAATGGGCAGAATGCCAACTAGCACTTCCGTGACCTCTGCTAAGACTAAACAAGTCATTTCTGGGCTTGCTCTTAAGCTATTTCTTGTAATATATTGTTTTATTTAATTTAATTAATTAATTTGTTTGTCTTTGTTAACTGGGAATGTCTGGTAAACAAAGCCTATCTTTATCAGATGCCTGGAAGAAAAAACTCTAGGAGATACATTTAAGATACTCATGACAGAAGAAATTATTTACAAAGGTACATTAAATACATAGCTCTTATTTACAAAGGTACATTAATACTTAGGTCTTAAGAAATCTGCATGCAAACAAGTAATTGTTCTGTACTGAGACAATACAAAGATAAAACAGTTATTTCTTCAGTAGTGACATTATACGTGATATTAAATTCAAAGTATAAAACATTTAGTTTGCAAATAGTTCATGTGTAATATATGTGACAAGCAGACATTAGATATGACTTATAAGACATGGGTAGGGAGAGTTATAGCATAGGTGATACAAATAAATACATTTGAGGTAAGTCATGTGAAACATTAGTCTATAGGTAGATAGATACAGCTAGAAGATGGAGAGAGGCATTGTATATATTCTGAGTGCACCTACTGACTTTGCTGTAATAAAGTCTGTAGAAATGCAATATGGATGATGATTTATTTTGCAGGGCACTTTTAAATATGTCAGTAATTAAATGTTAAAGATAAGAATGAAAGTAAATGTATATAATTAAGACTTGCAATATTCATGATTTGTTCAGTGCCTCACAGGATAGATGCATTAGACTATGTGTGTTTTCTTTTAATTTCTTTTTGTGCTTGTATCACTTGTTGCTAGCTGAGTACCCTAACCAGCATCTAAGTAACGAACATACGTTTGAACAATCAATGGATAGTCCAGCCACTAAAGTGTCAAAAAAAAGCACTGCACTCTAGTACTTCTTCAGGATGTGTGATCTCCCCTTCTACTTTAGCAGGCCCACAGTGATTTCTGCAGCAACATTGTCTTACCATCACAATTAGTAGGTACATATCCTTCCAGTACTTGCAAGGTAAAACATCAGCCCTGCAAGCACAGATCTACTCTGTGCTAAAACCAAAACAACATCTTACTCCTGGTCATTTGGTAGATGGAAAAGAGCATGGCCTGGGGATTGCTACACTGTCTGATGATAGAACCGATGGACAGGGCTAGCCACCCTTTTTTGGCGCAGGGGCCACTTATCATACTTGGCAATGTTTGGGGGCCACATTACCTTGTCTAACATGTATCTTTACACTCAAAGCAGTTTGCTATAGGACATTCCAAGGGACAGATAAAATGCTTCAGTGGACCAGAATGTGGCCCCAGAGCCACCTGTTGGACACCCCTATTGTAGGATATCCCATACTTAATTACTTACCACAACCCACTGCATGCTTAAGAAGTAGCTACAATGGAAAATGAGTCATTCTAGATTCACTTATTAATGTGGAGGCGGTAGTCTGGTCATAACATAGGAGGAAACTTGTCCTAAAGGCCCCTTTCACTGACAAACAGATGAATAATGGCACACACTGTTACTGCTGTTAAGCAGTGACCTTTTTCAATTTTTGAAATAAATAAAAAAAAAAGAATTTGAATTTCAGCTGACTGTATTCCTGCTTCTTCTTAAAAGGTAGTTCTCTCCTATAACTTCTCCTTTCCGTCCTTCTCCTTTCCATTAAAATATGTTGTAACTCAAATTAAAATCATTAACATTTATAGAAAAATACAATTCTTACTTCCATGAATGTTTTGCAGGCAGCATTGTATCGATTTGTGAGGTGCAAATTTTGTTATTCTTATTCACACAATGGATGCTTCTTTCATTAGTACAGTTTATTTTGCCCATGGCAGCAGATGCCTGCGAGACAATATAAATGCACAGATTCTATAGACAAGTTAATAAATAATGCATATGGCTATGTGTACCCATGCATCTTATGCTGCTTAAGAAATCAAATGGACCTGCATGGTACAAAACACTACACTCATCCTGAGCTTGTCTACATTACTCACTGCAATTAATCTGATTAGTTAACTGGTTCTGAAACAAAACATAATTCCTTTTACATCAAAAGAGTGTTCTTACAGTCTATACATTTGGACCTCATAAAATGTGCTTATAAACCGCAATCTATAAAAATGGAGCCCATAAGACTGTGGTTATAAACCACAATCTACAAAGATGGAGCCCTTGAACAAGTTCAAAACTAATGTTTTGCTTCATATCAGTTCTCAGAATTGTTAGCAAAATATTGGTGAACATGTTTCTATTATCATTGAATCGATTAATTATGTATTAACTTTGGGGGCTGGGGGTACACTGGCCCCAGGGCTCTTTCTAGCTATGACAGGGGCTTCAAAGAGCAAAATGACAATAATTCAGAGGCATTTCTTAAAAAAATACATTAATGAAAATACACTCTAAACAACTCCACAGTGAATATGTTAACATTTTCATTACACTGATTATACCATTGATTCATTCAGTAGTCTTAAATTGCCATTACCTCAATGTTTGCACAGAGTCATTGGTCTCCATATGGCACAATCACAATGCTATATTTGGGAACAAACCACTATGGTGGAATTGTAGCATCAACAAACGAAGTAACAAAAGGAAGAGACTAATTATCCATTCAAAGAAACTGAATATCTCAAGCTCCAAAATCGAACATAAGAAGCTAAATGTGGAGCTTAGAAACAAAACAAAATCATCCAAGGATATTTATGAACTGAAAATCCATACTTCTGCAAAGGACAATGACAAAGCCTTTGTCAACTGTGTTAGAAACCTCAGAAGCAACACCCAGCCCTGCACAGAACTGATCCATAATAATAACAAGTACTCAGCCCCTGAGAACACAGTCAACATGCTAACACACAAATTAAGCTCTTACTTTACCCCACCCCATCTCCCTTACTTTACCCCACCCCCATCTCCTGCAAACTTATTGCAAAAGGTAGATCCTGACTCGCAAACTTAGTAACCTTCTTTAAAAAAGTCGCCGAACCTTGGGTGAAGGCAAATCATACAGATGGCTTACCTCAACCTGGTGAGGGTCTTTGACACCAACCCACATTTTGGCATTACTGGCAAACTAATGAAACTAAATGTAAACCCTTATGTAACTCACTGGGTAGCAAACTGGTTCACAACAGAACTCAGTCTTTCAGTGTAGGTGTTGTCTGGATGGTGCAGTTGTGCAGCGGTAGTGTTGTTGCTTCACAGCAAGAGGTTCTCCAGTTTGATTCCTGGCTGGGTGCCTTCTGGGCAGAGTCTGCATGTCCTCCCTGCACTAATGTGGGTTTCCTCTGGGTGGTCTGATTTCCTCCCACATTACAAAGACATGTGTCTGGAGCATTTCTCCCCAGGCCTCCACTGAAAATTGGCTTAATTCCAAGTTAGACTTTCCCGGTAAACAAATGTTAAATAAAAAAGTAAAGGTGTCACATTGTCATCTAAAAAGTCTTTTACTAGTGGGGTTCTCTGGGGATTTGTTCTGGGGCCACTTCTGTTTGATGTTTATTTCTTTGGTGTCAAAATGGATTCCAAGGGTCTATGGCTAATCACACTTGCAGATGGCTGCAAACTTGGAGCCATCATCAACTCTCCTTTGGACTCCTTGGTCCTCCACTTAGGACTAACATGGACTTGCATTTTATCTATGAGTCTCACAAATGCCCCATTTGTATTGCATTACAACATCATTAATATTCAGAAGTGTGTTAACTTGAACATGCTGTTGAGATGGTCTACCACTGATCTCAAAATTCCCAGTAGTAGGTGACCTCAAAATTCCCAGTAGTAGGTGACACAATCACTGGGATGAAAGCCATCTGACAATTATTCTACATTAGAGGTGGACTGCAGAATGCTTAATTCTGGAATCAGAGTTCCTGTTGATGTACGTAAGAGGCCTGATTGGTTACTTTGAGAGCCTAATGGTTAAGGTGTATGCCTTACAAACACAAGGTGCAGGGTTTGAGCCTCACAAGGGATAATTGGCTAGGCTTACAATGGCTCACAAGGGCAGTTAGCCTAGAACTAACCTATGAACATGAAAAATCACATTATAATACCATCAGATAACGAAGCTGTTAATGACTGTCATAATGATCACACCTTTAGGAGTCATGTATATCCATCACTGTGACGTATGCCAGCTGTTACAGTGTCCTTATACACTCACCACAACATGCTGAGGATCACATGATCACCCTATACTGCCCCCTCAATTCATGTATTCAGTTTTATCTCACCCTTGGAAAGAAAAATCAAACTGTCAAAAGAACCAGTAAAGGTTAAATATGTAAACTATGTATCAAATAATAATACTTGTGTCAGTTCAGAACATTTATCTGCTTCTGTCATTATATTTACAAGACACACCACAACAGTAAAATGATCTGCCTGATAATACTGCTGTCTTTCCAGGCTTCCGTATATTCCAGTGATTAACAGAGGTGTTGCCCTTCTCCTGTTTGTGATCATAGCTAAGCACTGAGGTAGATTCAGGTTTCCCTATGTTCCACTGATTAACAGAGGTGTTGCCCTTCTCCTGTTTGTGATCATAGCTAAGCACCGAGGTAGATAATCTGCTAGTGAGTACAAGGAAAGAAGAATTCCATAATTCATTACTTCTAGGACAGAATTAGAATCTTAACCTGTACCCCTGATATTACCCAAATTAGACATCTTTGAGCAGAAGACTGAAACAGGTGGGGTGAAAGTGTACGGGGGCAGAATACTGTGCTAATACATGCCTGGAGAATGACCCCACATTGATTGAATAATGCCTGCAGAATTACCCCACACTGACTGAACAATGCCTGCAGAATGACATCACACTGACTGAACGATGCCTGCAGAATGACCCCGCAATGACTAAACAATGCCTGCAGAATGACCCCACACTGACTGAACAATGCCTGCAGAATGACCCCACAGTGACTGAATAATGTCTGCAGAATGACCCCAGACTGACTGAAAACTCAGGTATAATAAATAAACTCTCTCAGCTAGGCATCAATCCATATGTTACCAGATGGGTAGCAAACTGGCTCACTGATAGAAGCCACCTCATTTTGTTGATCCATAACAAGCAGTGTACCCCAGTGATTGGTCATCTAGTGGGCTATGGCTGACCAAGTTTGCAGATGACTGCAAGGTGGGTGTTGTCATCAAGTCTCCTAGTTATGTCGACATCCTCCAAGAGGGTCTCACCTAAACAAATGGCTGGTCCCAGAAACATGGCCTCAAACTGAATGCCAAAAAATGCATCATCATCCCTTTTGGGAGAGTGATGTCCCCACACATTTTCACATTGTTAATAAGGTACTAAGCACGCAATGAGTCATGACGGACTTGGGCATTCAGGTTGATAGCAATCTGACTTTTGACCACCATATTGCCTCCATTGTATGAAAAGATTTCTACATGGCCCACCTCATTAGTAAGGGTATCTCATCCAGGTACAAGGTGGTCATAACATCCCTGTATTATTCCCTTATAAGACCCATTATTGAGTACAATGCCCCTTTTGGCATGTGCCTCACAAAGCACATGCAGAAGCTGGAGAGACTACAGAGGTTCCTCACCCGGAGAATCCAGGGCCTCAAATATCTTCCCTACACAGATAGGCTAAAAGCTCTATTCCTCTACTCAGTCTCCTATAGACTCCTCAAAGGTGACATCTGTCTGGCATACAAAGCAATCTGAGACCCTGCCCTGATGGGACTGCTGCATATCTGCAAGTCAAGCTCCACTCGAGTAACCTGCATGCCTGACCTCAACCTGGTGTGTGACATCAATAGGACTCATTGGTGGGACAGATTTGTGTCCCAGAAACTCCACCTTTTGTGGATTAGACTCCCTTTCCATATAAAGCAGAGTACCGCATTAAACCTTTTTAAGTGCAACCTGGATAACTGGATGGGGAACAGAAAATACATCCCTGGGATTCTGCCTGTGTCCCTGCTGGACAGTGGCATAGGGTGCTGACTTATTGGAACATGGGCTAAATTCTTGGCTAGGCTTGCAAGGGCCTCAGGGCTAATAGCCAAGTAACTTCCTATGATCCTATGAACAATGTCTACAGAATGACCCCACAATGACTGAACAATGCCTGCAGAATGACCCCACACTGACTGAACAATGCCTGCAGAATGAACCAGCACTCACTGAACAATACCTGCAGAATGACCCCACACTGATGGAGCAATGCCTGCAGAATGACCCCACACTGGCTGAACAATGCCTGCAGAATGACCCCACAGTGACTGAATACAGTGTTGGTGGCAGTGTGATGTGAAAAGCAGTGTAGAAAAACAGAATGAAATAAGTAACACTAAGGCAGAGGCGCTAAGTGGCCAGTGCTGATCATTTCTGTCAGAGATGTTTGATACCAAGTCATGCAGCTGTTGCTTTACTGTACTAAGCAGGGACCATGCAGGTACTGCATGGTCTAGTACAGCATATGAAGCTCTAAACACTCTATGTAGGAATGTTGTTCGGTCATGTTGTTTTATTTAGCACATGCCTCCAGCACAGGTTACATAGTAATACCACATTGGTGCAAGTGGTCAGGTGATTCTTGCTGCAACCCTTTAACTGGCTACATGATACGTAATCCTATGCATACTGTAAACACGCTACCTGCTTAGCGACTGCATCTTAGCCTGTTTATACAGCTCTGCATTCTATTTAAACTGTTTTTGTGTTGATTAACTGTTTTGCACTTTAAAAAGTTATTTGGGTGAAGTTTCAGCCTGCTATAAAACAACTAGCTCACTGTTGGTCTAGTCAGCCACCACTTCAAACCTAACTGAAAGCCGCTCTCTACTTGATTCCCAATTAGACTATCTATTCCTCATATCCAAGCCTGCTACTCAATATCGACTTTTCCACCTTGATAGAAACTATCTTATTATAGACAAAGCCCCACCATTATAAGGCCAACTTCCCGAGTCCTTTAGCACTTTCCCCCACCAGCCTAAAACCAGTATGGGGATAGTTTGCTGGTAGTCCTCTCCCAGCTCAACTATCTGAGGGATCAGTTGCTAAGGCAACTCCACCTGGTGCCTCCTTGTCAACCTGGGAAACTCTCCTTCTACCCACAAGAATCCTAATACATGCCCCTGTAACACAACAAACCACGGCCAGAGAGAACTATAAATGGAAACTAAACATAGGAGCTCTCTCACCAACATAGGACTGGCAAGACAGACAGGAGGAGGCAAGCAGTCAACACATAATACATACCCAGTCACATACCCACACATACTCACACCAGACACACACTGGAGGCTCTACACATACGGAATCTCACACAAAAACTACAGAAAACAGCAGAGCAGACACCAGCAGACACCCAGACAAACCCCACAACAACCATGCAACACATAGACATGCAACACACAGAGTCAAACAGTCCCTCACAGCCAGAGTCCAAAAACAACATGCCAGACACGCTTGTCATTGGGCCATCCATTAGTCAGACACACACTGGCGTCCAGCCCACCAGACTGAGTAAGGAGAAAGGAGAAGGTCAGCTGCCTGTGGAGCTAGCGCTTAGAATCCGCCACATAAAGCAAGCACTCAGTCTCTCTCCAGCAGGAGTACAAGAGACACAGTCATTGTCCCACGCTGGTGTCTGTGAGCCAGTGGTAAACATTACTCAAACCGCTGAATCCTTACAAATGCACCTTTACCAGCACCACACAGGACTGCATGGACAGGCAGGCATCAACAAACAAAAAGACTCTCTGTACCAAGAGCGAAAGCGTCCAGTCTGGTGGACCCCAGCCCCAAACAAGCTCTAACACAAAAAAGGAGGAAGCTACTACAAGATAGAGCAAAACTCATGAGGTAAGAGACACCTGATCATTATAAGTAAAAACTAAAGAGCTCTCCAAAAAATCATCCAAGGCAAATTTTGAGAGAAAAATGTCCAAGGACTCTAAAGACAATCATAAGGCCTTTTTAGAAACCTAGACAGCTTTATGCTTCTCATAGCCTCCGGCACGGCTCTTCTGAGTGTGTGCCTTTAACTCCCAGTGGGTGTGACTTAAGCCTTTAAAAATGAAGTTATCACCTTACAGTTTTAGAAAATACTCATTGAGAGAGGTCATATATTAATACAGTTATGTTTGCCATCACATATGCTTCAAGACAAAATATCCTGGTACCTTGTAAGTAACATGGTTTTGGAATTATTAATGCAAATATAAACAATCAGCAATTGACACCTAGAGGAGCAGTAGGAGTTAACTGCAGAAGACGCCTGGAGGAGCACTCGGCTATAATGAGTGGAGCAATACAACAGCTTACATATACATCATAAAAAGCATTGTTCCTGATCTGTGTACATAGAGACTTGACTATGTATGTGTATTTACTGCTATTTGACAACACTGCTGAGACTTATCTGGGCTGACAAAACATTACTGAGTGTTTCCATTTGTATTTGTACAGCCTGATAATGAAGACTTCTGTTAACAGGAGAAGTCATAGTCAATGTGTGCTGTGTTTGTGTGATATGGGATGATTTTGCTTAGCTGTATTAAGCATGCATGTACTATTACTTTAAAGATTCTGGTATGTTTAATGCCCTAGTGGTACATCAGAACTAGGGATGGCCAGCACATCCAGTTGCCATCATTGTACACATCCTTCCTGATGTAACACCTCAGTTTTCTGCATGTCAAACTGGCACACTTGCAAATACTCATGGTGATGACAAGAAATCTCTGTACTGCTCCACTTTTTAATTCCCTTATCTGCATATGATTATTAATTTATTAACATACACTGCATAATATGTAGAATAAACACAAACATTGAGACAGGAAACATTTATGAACTGCTTCCAGCCTGTGTTTCACTAAGGGCTTCACTAACTGCTGTGTGTAGCACCCATAATGTTTAGGAATTCCAACACCTGGTCTGGATTTTGTCAAACATGCAAAATAATCCAATTACTGGAAAACGTGGCAAATGAAAAAAGAGTATATGCAGTCATACATGAAGCTTCATACCCCTTCACTAAGTGATTCCTAAAGTCTTGTCCTGTCTGACAGATTCTGGTAAAATATAATAGCTGATGAAGATGTAATTATTCATTGTATTAGGGAGAGAGGAAATCTTCTACATGTCCACATCACCCTGTACATTATAGATATTCTAACAGTTAAGTGTCCACATCACCCTGTACATTATAAATGTTCTTACAGTTATGTGCCCACATCACCCTGTACATTATACATGTTCATACAGTTATCTGTCCACATCACCCTGTACATTATACAGGTTCATACAGTTATGTGTCCACATCACCCTGTACATTATAGATGTTCTTACAGTTATGTGCCCACATCACCCTGTACATTATAGATGTTCTAACAGTTATGTGTCCACATCACCCTGTACATTATACAGGTTCATACAGTTATGTGTCCACATCACCCTGTACATTATACATGTTCTTACAGTTATGTGCCCACATCACCCTGTACATTATAGATGTTCTAACAGTTATGTGTCCACATCACCCTGTACATTATAGATGTTCTTACAGTTATGTGCCCAACATCACCCTGTACATTATAGATGTTCTTACAGTTATGTGCCCAACATCACCCTGTACATTATAGATGTTCTAACAGGTATGTGTCCACATCACCCTGTACATTATACAGGTTCATAGAGTTATGTGTCCACATCACCCTGTACATTATAGAGGTTCTTACAGTTGTGTCCACAGCACCCTGTACATTATAGAGGTTCTTGCAGTTATATGTCCACATCACCCTGTACATTATAGATGTTCTTACAGTTATGTGTCTACATCACCCTGTACATTATACAGGTTCGTACAGTTATGTGTCCGCATCACCCTGTGCATTATAGATGTTCTTACAGTTGTGTGTCCACATCACCCTGTACATTATATAGGTTTGTACAGTTATGTGTCCACATCACCCTGTACATTATAGATGTTCTTACAGTTATGTGTCCACATCACCCTGTACACTATACAGGCTCATACAGTTATGTATTCACATCACCCTGTACATTATAGAGGTTCTTACAGTTGTGTCCACATCACCCTGTACATTACAGAGGTTCTTAAATGTCCACATCACCCTGTACATTATAGAGGTTCTTGCAGTTATTTGTCCACATCACCCTGTACATTATAGAGGTTCTTACAGTTGTGTCCACATCACCCTGTACATTATAGAGGTTCTTACAGTTGTGTCCACATCACCCTGTACATTATAGAGGTTCTTACAGTTGTGT